>NW_011102097.1:0-5397 GCF_000146605.3 Meleagris gallopavo | reverse complement strand
TGCAGCTCCTCCCACACTGCCAGCACCATGTCGGCTGCTGGCTGCTCCAGCATGAGCTGCTTGCGGCGGGGGAAGAAGTTGTGCTGGCAGCCCAGCAGCTTAATGCTCTTCACTGTACGCCTGTTCTCTGCATTGCCACCATCACCGCAGTGTCACTGCCCACAGGGACGCACAGTGACGTGCAGGGACCAGTGGTGATGGCTGTACCAGGTCGCAGGCGCTCTGTGTCCTGCAGCTATTCCTCCTCGCTCACGGGCAGCTCGCCTGCAGTGTGAAGTCGTGCGTGGCCCAGATTAAGCCGTTGTCACCGCATCACCATTCTTATCACATCGCTGCTGTCACTGCACTAACGCCCTCCCAACCAACATGAAAGACTTCCACTATGGTGCAGGCCGGTGATGGACACGTCCACCAATGGGCTGGTGATACCAGTGCTGCGGGGTTGAGAGACAGCATGTTGCTGTTGCAAACCAGGCAGAGGGGGGCCGGCATCAGGGGCACCAGAGCCTGCTTGGCCATGCAGCTGCCAGAACCAAAAGGGAAGCACACCCGGCTGCTATGGACACATTTCCTGCTGCTGCTTCCTTTGCTTTACCCAAACAGGGCCCAGTGCCGTCCCAAAATGACAACACCTGGAAAGCGTCACAGAATTTATTGCATGGGCAGCTGGCAGGGCACAGGGCTACACATCGCTGTCCTCATCGCAGTCCTCCTCTTTGCTGTCACTGTCTGACGAGCTGAAGCAATGTGCTCAGGACGTTCACACCCGTGCGGCACCATGAGGAGATCTCCATTTCCTTCTCCTCCTTCTGCATCTGCCCAATCATCTGCTGAATTGCCACCTCCGTGCAATGAGACCCTCGTTCATCTGTGCCTTGCTCTCCTGTGGGAAAGGGAGTGGGGTTGCTGCCACCACACAGTGCCGCGGTGCATCCACAATGCACAGCACCACCACCGAGCAGCTTAATGCAGACACAGTGTGTTGGTACCACCACATAACAAGTCCCTGGTACATGCACAGCATGCCAGCATCACCACACACCTTCCTGGCACAGCCAAAGAGGCCCATAGTGAAGCCACAACGTGCTGGTACCACCACCGCACAGCATCACAAACCTATGGAATAGACATAAGATGCCTGCAATGCCATCTAACACCATCACGGTGCTGCTGGTGACAGCAGCCCACCCTCTGCAGCTGTTTGTATGGAGGGAGCTGGCTGAGAGGTTCCTGAACTTCTCTTCATCATCATTAAAATGTCCGGGCTGTCAGGAGAAGTCCCCTGAGACTGGAAAAAGGCAAATATCACTGCCATGTATAAGAAAGGGAGGAAGGAGCACCTGAGGAACTCCAGGCCAGCAAGCCTCATCTGTGTGCCTGGGAAGATCATGGAGCAGATCCTCCTGGATGACATGTTAAGGCGCATGAGTGACGACCAGGTGACCCCAGGCAGCCAGCACGGCTTCGCCAAGGGCAGATGGTGCCTGACCTGTCTGGTGGCCTTCTGTGATGGAGTGACGGCATTGGTGGGCAAAAGAAGGGCGACTGATGTCATCTACCTGAGCCTGTGCAAGGCCTTTGACCTGGTCCTGCACCACATCCCTATTTGTAAAATGGAGGGCGATGAGTTCAAAAAGTAGACTCTTTGGTGGATAAGAATTGGCTGGATATTCACAGCCAGGTGGTTGTGCTCAGTGGCTCCATGTCCAGGTGGAGGCTGGGCTCGAGCCGTGTCTCCCAGGGGACCTTCTTGGGGCCGCTGCTCTTCAACATCTTGGTCAGTGTCGTAGTAGGATTGAGTTGGCTGACAACACCAAGCTGAGTGGCGTAGTTGACACAAGAGGAAGAAGGGACACCATCTACAGGGACCGGGACAGGCTTTGGAAGTGGGCCCACGTGAACCTAAGGAGGTGCAAGGTGCTGCACTTGGGTTGGGGCAATCCCAGATAGATGTGCAGACTGGGAGAACTCCATGAGTGCAGCCCTGAGGTAAGGAGTTGGGCGTCCTGGTGGACAAAAGCTGGACACGAGGCAGCAGTGTGTGCTTGCAGCCCAGAAAGGCCACAGGCATCGTGGGCTGCATCAACAGAGAGCGGTCAGCAGGCAGGGAGGGGATTGTCACTCTCGGCTCTGCCCATGAAGATCTTGACCCCCATCACATGAACGATGTGAAGTTTTTGCAGCAGGCCCAGAGGAGGGCCAGAAAGACACTCAGGGGGCTGAAGCACCCCTTCCTCTGCAAACACAGGCTGAGAGAGCAGTGGATGTTCAGAATGGGGACGAGAAGGCTCTGGGGTGACCTCGCTGAGGCCTTCCATTATTGACGGGCACTTATAAGCGGGATGGAGAGTGACTTTTTACACGGTCAGATAGTGATTGGGCAGGGAAGAAAGGTCTAAAACTAGGAGGGCTTTAGATTTAGGTGAGTTATGAGGAGGAGATTTTTCACTCAGAGGGCTGTGAGGCGCTGGCACTGCTGCCCAGAGCTGTGGGTGCCCCTTCCCTGGAGTGGACCATGGAGGGGCCTTGGGCAGCCCAAGCTGTTGGTGGGCAACCAGCCTGCAGCTGAGAGGTTGGAAGCAGATGGTCATTGACACCCCTTCCAACCCAAGCCATACTAGAGTTTGTGATTCCACGATTCTGTGATTCTAGGATTCCATGAGATGCCTGTGGTGGCCACCGCTCTGGAACTTAAAATGGAAGTACATCCAGCCCCCATAGTCCACCCTCTGCCTCTGCTACCTTTGCTTTCCTGGAATGAAGCCCCACGCTTCCCTGAAATGATAACACCTGGGCAGTGCAACTGGATTTATTGCAGGGTCAGCTGCTGGAGGACAGTCCACATCACATGCGCCTCAGTTTATTCAAAGCTTTTCCTGCTATACCAGGCAGGAATGGAGCCAAAATGCTGCCGAGAAAGTTCAGAGCTGAGCTAATCCAGGTGCCCTGCTCCCTGTTCTTCTTCTCCATCTGCAGCTGTGTGATCAGCTCCTGCATGGCTGCCGCCTCACGCTTGAAGCCCTCCTGCACCAGTGCTTCATACTCCTGTGGACAGGGAGCAGTGTTAGTAGCAGCGCACAATGCCATAGCACAGCCACAATGTGCCGGTACCAACACAGAACACATCTGTGGTACGCTCACAGCACCATCACAGCGCTCACCTTCTTGTGGTGCTCCAACACGCGCTGCTGCTCCTCCAGCCACGCACGCTGCTCCTCCTTCAACTGTTGCTCCAGCTGACGTTGGTGCTCCTCCATGGTGCGCCGCTGCTCCTCCAGCCGTGCCTCAGCTGCCTGCTGGGCCGCCTCTGCCTCGGCCGCTGCTGCCTCCCGCTGCCGCTCCGCCAGCTCCAGCTGCACCTCAGTGGCCTTCAACACCTGTGCCAGCCCCTCTCGCTCCCGCAGGAACGCCTCCAGCACCGCCTCCGCCTGACCGAACAACCATGAGGCACAGTTCCTGGTGCCACCCCACCCCACTCCCCCACACCCCACTCCCTCACACCCCACTCACCCTGACACCCTTGCCAGGCCGCCGCTTGTACTCCTCCAGCACGCGGTTCAGGTCCTCCTTGAACAGCTGTGCACCACCAGGTGCCACGTAGTCCCCATTCTGCAGGCGCAGCTCCACATCCCTCCAAAGCTCCCGCAGCACCGCATGACACCGCTGCTCCGACGCCTCCTCGTTGCGCCGACAGAACTCCTCCTTGGCCGCCTCCAGCTTGCGCTGCACCACAGATCAGTGCTCAACTGCACAGCCATGCCTCCAAAACCCCACGGTGTGACAGCAACTCACCACCAGCTCCGCATGGTACTGGCGTTCGTGGTCGGCAAAGGCACGGGACAGGAAGAGGGCGATGGCGCGTTGCTCGCAGTCCCGATGCACGGCCACCAGAGCACTGCGTGAGGCTGTGGGCAGCACCAGGCCCTGCTCCATGCCCCGCTGGTACTCGGCCACCGCCGCCTCCACTGCTGCACTGTTCTCGGCCCTTGCCAGCGCTGTCACCGCGCTCTCCACGCACGGCACAGCGCCGCTGGTGATGGCCGCCACGTATTTCTCCGCCAGGCCCGCCAGCGCTGTGAGAGGTGACAGCCACCCACACGTGTCACTGCCACGCACGTACTCTCGTCTCCTGCACGCGTCCCCTGCACGCCACCCATTCTCACGCTGCTGCCACTCACCGCTGCCCGTCACCTGGTGCCCACCCGGCAACACCTTCACCGGCGCCTTCTCCCAGATGTACCGGCAGAAGGCGTCCACCTGTTTCCGGAAGCCCGGCTGCAGCTCGTCCTCCCGCAGCTCCTCCAACCGCGGCAGATCCGCGGCAGCTGCCGGCCGTTCCATCGTGAACAGCTTGCGGCGGGGGAAGAAGTTGCGCAGGCAGCGCCGCAGCTCATTGCGCTCCTTGGCCTTCTTCCCGTTCCCTGCATTGCCACCGTTAGCACTGAGCCACCGACTGCGGATACGCATGGTGACGCGTGGGGACACGCGCTGGTGGCCATACCGGTCTGCAGCTGTAGCACCTGCTCCAGGTACTCATCCTCACTCAGGGTCTTTTCACCGGCCCGCAGCTGCAGTGTGAAGTCACGCACGGTCCAGACGAAGCTCGGGAAGACGCGGACAAAGTTGGATGCTGGGTTGTCGTCCTCCTCCCGCACACGGATGTGCTTTGTCAGCTCTGTTACCAGCCTGTGGGACCCACCTCACCCCATCAGCGTTGTCACTGCAGTACCTTTGTCACACTGTCACCTCCCTCCCAGCCATCCCCGTACCGCAGCTGCTCCAGTGCCTGCTGGTCAATGGTGCCAATGCTGTTGTACACCAGGGTGCTGGACAACAGCAGCGCCAGTGTGAAGATCCACGTGTCGCTGTCATCATCATCCTGCACACATATCTGAGTTTCTAGGGGCTCCGCTTCTATGGGGGGGTTGGGACCCCCTCATCCCTGCACTCACCTTGTTGGGGTCTCCCAGCCCCTCGGTGTCCAGCAGCACCAAGGTCACTCCCTGCTGGCGCGGGTGGGGCAGACACCACATCCAGATGCCCTTGGTCTCCGCACGCACCGTGGGGCCCAGTGGGAAGCCTGTGGACAGTGAGCTGTCAGAAATCCCACAAAATGCCCCTCTGCATTTTCCTCCTCTGCTCACCAGTGCGTTTCTGTGCCAGCTGATTCATCAGGAAGGACTTCCCAGTGCGGTACAGCCCGGCAATGGCCACCACCACCAAGGGCTGGGTGACACTGCGCAGCACTGCCAGCGCCACGGGGTTGAGGGACAGCACATCATCCTTGTTGGTCACCAGGCAGAGGGGGGCCGGCATCGGGAGCACCGGAGCATCCATGGTTGTGCTGCTGACTGCTGTGATCACAGATTGGAAGCTGCAATATATAGTAAAGCCAGG
>NW_011102096.1:0-602 GCF_000146605.3 Meleagris gallopavo | reverse complement strand
GAATCCTCCTCATCCTCTCTGGTGACACAGTGACAGAGCTCAAAGCTGGTTTTATGAAGTGACTGATCCCAGTCTGCCTTTTTGTTTTAGACTACTTACCTCGACACCAAGGGTTAAAGAGAAGGATGAATTTTCCCAGGAGACAGTAAACCTTGGAGGCATGTAAAAACAGATCATACTGGCCAATGGGAGCATTGGCAGGTGTGTTCACAGAGATGGTCCAGAAATATGGGTGTTGTTCTTCTAGTTTTGCACTCCACTGCTTCTGGTCTCCCAGGCTGGAGACGGGAAACTTAACCTGGGTTCTATCTGCTTTAGAGTACTGTGGTCCTGCAGCAAAAGAGATACATTTTCCAGACACGTATTGCAACCCATCCACTGCATATTTTAGCTACCGTGTCTAAGTCTGGACCCATAGCTCTCTTTCCATGGAGGAGAGTCTTAACCCTTTAGCTTAGCACTTACTTTAATGCTTCTATCTTAAAGTATATATATCTTTTTGAGGTTAGTAGTGGACTAAGGCCACCTTGTTTGTAAGTGGAATGTGTATTTCATGCAATACAGTTATTGCGCTGCAGCATCTTTTCTGGATAAATGTTTAG
>NW_011102094.1:0-518 GCF_000146605.3 Meleagris gallopavo | reverse complement strand
GCATCTTCACAGGCTTGAGAGGAAAAGCTCCCTGGTCTCATTGTCAGAAAAGAACTGCTTGCTCCAGTCATTTAGTGAAATGGAAACTAGCAACTCTCAAAGCTGTAGCCAAGAATAAGTATTTCATTAAGATCTGAGATGTCTTTCCCCTAACAGGGGCAGCACTGTGTCCACCTCTGTACCGTACACCAGAAAATGCACGCTACCACACTTGGGTCTAGCATTCTCACACACATACTGCTCTGAAACTGGGAAGCTGGAGACCTGTTTCTTTGAGACATGACTTCAGTATAATCTGACATCTCACCAAGACTTTGCCAAACACCACTAAGTTCGTAAGACACAATCACAACATTTTTTTTTCCCCTAATGGAAAAGAGGAAAAAAAAACCCAACACACTTTGAAATAATGTATGGTACTACACGCACCTTACTAAATACTGCATTTAATCTGTCTTCAGACTAACAGTACTTCCTAAAACAAGCCCACAGCCTTCAGTAAGCTCACAGATGTAAAA
>NW_011102093.1:0-410 GCF_000146605.3 Meleagris gallopavo | reverse complement strand
CAACATAGGCTCCTTGTTGGTGCATGTAGGTCCCCCTTCAGCAGTGAGGAAGGCCAGCCAAATAACAGCACTGAACACTACAGAAAGACCTGGCTTGCATTAATCTCTGTGGCCAGAGTGCATATGCTTAAGCCACTCTGCTTGTTGACCGGACAGCTGATTTGTAACTTAATTTTCTTCAACTCTGACTGCCTTCTCCCTTCCCCTGTACTTTCATCCCACTTTTTTCACCTTCTCACTGGGCCCTTCTCGGCCTCTCAGTTTGACTGGTGTGACCCTCTGAGCTGGGAAATGGCACTCCTTAAGTGAAGAACAAAGTTTGTGCTGTACTTTCAGAGCCTGAGAACTACAAGAATACCGCAGAGAGGGATTGTTTTTCTCCTCTTCTGCTACTCTGTAGATTGAAACAC
>NW_011102092.1:0-544 GCF_000146605.3 Meleagris gallopavo | reverse complement strand
TTTTTCTCCTATATTGGAATAAATGAACTCCCCATAATTAATTTCCCCATGTGAGAGTTTGGACAGAAATAATGCAGTTCCTTTGAGAAACATCTGATGACGTCTATTGCATCTATGAACACTGAGGACTGTAATCCGACATTTCATTTAGAAAATTACAGGTCCAGCAATATATTGTGCATTTGCACCACAATGAGATGTGGCCTTACAACTAATTTGGAATAAATAAATAAATAAAAAGATGACTCCTTTGCAGGGACTGGCAGTGGCTGGGTTTTTCATGAGCTATCTTCTGCCAAATACTCATCAGACACTTGCTAGATGTTAGAGGCTGTGAGATCTGGGGAGGTTACAACACTAGATACTCTGGCTGCACACCAGATTCTGACTATCTGTTTCCCGGGACCAGTGCTGTTAAAGGAGCATCTTGTAAAGGTTGATTAAATGTTTTCCCTGTTACATTTCTTACACCTATCCATTTAGCTGTAGGTAGCAGTGTATTTAAATCATTTTAGTATTTGTCTGAAAGTAGTGCTTAGAAAGT
>NW_011102091.1:0-445 GCF_000146605.3 Meleagris gallopavo | reverse complement strand
AACATTTTTTGGTAATTAAAATGATTTTGTTTATGAATTAGTCCTTGAATAATATACAAGCAGAAAGGAGAAATGCACTTGGTTGAAATTGCAGTTCTACATAAGACATTTTGCTGAAATTATATCTTTTTTTTAAGGAGTTCTGTCCTGAAACATCTAATATTATACCCTGTTCTCAGCAGGGAATCAGTTACTGATATACAATGCAAGTCATTTGACAAAATAATCAGAAGAAGGTGCATGCAAGTTAGAAAAAATTATTTTTCTCCCTCAGTCATGTTGTCAAATCTTGCTGTAAACTGATGAGAAATTTCAATGAGAGTACTGCTTTCAATTTAATAAATAACGAGACACATTCTTACATAAACTTGTCACTGATGTTCCTTGTTCATTGATGTTGTTTTTATCTAATTCATCCTCATCTTAAGCACTGTTTTACTGTTGG
>NW_011102090.1:0-374 GCF_000146605.3 Meleagris gallopavo | reverse complement strand
GTCCCATTTCTGATTACCACCATCTTTGCTGTCTCTCCTCTTGCCCACGTGCCCATTCATACCACCTAGCATTCAGTTGTCATTTCTGATCATGTACCTCCCTGGGGTTCTCTGACCCTTCTGTCAGGATCTTCATTCTCCATTTAAAACGTGTTTTATTACTGGCGTAAGAAGACTGAATACATTTTAATGATTACGTGATGTGCAGCCACGCTTCTGTGAAACTCCTATGGTGATTACTACTAACAACCAGTCATGTCCATTTGACAGTCGCGTTACATAGCATCAGCTTCTGTGGAGCAATTTCAGTGGAAAGTTGGCACTGTACTGACTGGTGTGGGTGCCTCATCTGTTTAGGGAAATGAGCATTTTCT
>NW_011102089.1:0-800 GCF_000146605.3 Meleagris gallopavo | reverse complement strand
GACAGAGCAGGTTGTGTCAAACACGTCCACATACCCATCTCCAGATGGGAACAACGGAGGATCTCTCCACAGCACCCATCTCTCCCTTCCACGCAGCAGCATCTCAACCATACGTGCAGGGTGCCTGCAGTGGCACCGTGCTGATACACAGCAATCCCTGTGTGGAACTGTCTGGAAGCGGGGAGGAGAAGATAACGGAGTGAGAAGGAGAGGGGAGGAAAAGAGAACGGGAGGGGGAGCCCCAAAGGCTCTGTTCTGGCAGTGATTTACATCCAGGTTCCACCTCAGGAACAAAAGCTGAGTCCGAAGAGGCAATCATAGGTAAAGAAGCAGTGTAGTCGTCTAGAATCACAAAGAGATGAGAGAAGTTTCCTTTAAATGTGTGCAACACCACCATGGTCCACATGGAGCAACATTTGGCCACTACTGCAGATCTGTGATGGGCACAAAGGAAACCACAGCATGGGAGGAAAACGTGCCTGGCTCTTCCCTTGGGCTGGGAGTGAGGGGGGACCCTGTGTTGGGAACTGGGTGCTGGCCACCGTCCCCTGCCCAGCATGTCCCCCATGCAAAGACAGCCCCAGAGCAGCCTGCAGTCTGGCCGTGGGGACACAGCCTGACTTTTTGCCCACCATGCCACTCACTTTTGTTCCCCCACCTGCTCCTGGTGCTCTCCATGGAGCAGCACCAACCTTCCAGCAAGCTGTAGCCATCAGGAGGAGGAGTACGAGACGGGCAGAGGCCATAGCTCTCCACACTCGTCCCATGCTGTCACCACAACTGTAGCCACAGCAAGTGCT
>NW_011102088.1:0-876 GCF_000146605.3 Meleagris gallopavo | reverse complement strand
TGTTTCAGGTCATTGGAGGCCATGTTGCTTAGCCAACTTGGTCTCTGACCGTACTTCCTATCTTCCTATCGTGTGGAATTGTTTGTGCTTGTACCCTAAACATCATTTCTTTAAGCAACTGCCAACTCTACTGAATTCCTTCTGTCTTAGCTATGTTTCCCTTGAGAAATTACCTGCTGTATCCCAGGGTTTATTGTAATCTACTTGCATAGAGTCATTGGGTTTGTATTGCTGCTCCTCTTTTTCTTTACCTAAAAGTAATATAATTATTACACCACAATTGTTCTCAATCAGATTACTTTTACCCTCATGTTCCCAACTATCCTCCCTCTTGGTTGCTTAGCAGGCAGCCTCTTGGCAGGCTGATTTTGAAGTACTTGGCAGGCTCTGAAAGCTGCAGTAGACCATACACAGGGGGTGGTTAAATGCTATTCATTACACCCAGAGACAAACACAGCACACTGCTTTGTAATATACAAATTGAGATGATCACCTAAGCATTCAAAAGGAAACAGGCACATCTTTTAGCTGAGCATTCAATCAAAAAGAGGGTAAATACGTATACAGAGTGTTTCAGATGCTTCCCCTAGGAAGGCATCTGTGTGGGTACAGAAGCACCTTGCCTGGCCTGAAGTTCAGGTAAAAAGAATATAAAACTTTTCTCCCTTTTCTTTGCAGACACGTGCATAAAGTGAAATAACGTGTCTCTTTGACCTGCTTTTTCATTCTCTGAGTCTTGTTCTATTTTTTCATTCCTTCAAGTGACGATAATCTCCACTGAGGTTGTCTGATTGGTTAGTAAAATTGGTGTGTTTTCATGTTACTTTGATTTTCATGGTGTAGCCAAATCTGCACAAAGGAAGATTTCTTTGAGTT
>NW_011102087.1:0-414 GCF_000146605.3 Meleagris gallopavo | reverse complement strand
TATCTTGAAATCATAACATTAATATTTCAAAAAAAAAAAACCAAACTAGAAACACTTAAAGATTTGTGAATAAGTATGTGAAAGGTATTAATTATCCCTCTCAAAAAAAATTCCAAGTAGAGAACTTAGCTGACCAGCTGTAGACAAAAAAGAGCCACGAATGACATGCTTGATCCACACCTCACATCCCACACCTTATTTCATGGATGATTTGTTCCTCCTGGCCGCTTTCTGCCCACCTCTGCTTTGTCTGAAACTATAAATATCTCTTTAGCAAAAGAGATGCAGGGAAAAGCTATGTGTGACTGAACTGTTCTTAAATTATTAATAATTCACATTATAAATCTTCTCATTTCAGAACGCAACGTTATTACCTCTACGAATCTTTCCTATACGCTTAGAGCTTCCTACTTC
>NW_011102086.1:0-967 GCF_000146605.3 Meleagris gallopavo | reverse complement strand
GCAGTGGTTGTTTGTTTTAAGAAGGTTTTTTACTAGAGTTTCAGTGAAGATAAACTGGTACTATTCAGCTATCATTGTATATACGTACAAATTCATCTTTTTGGGTAGCAGTTTAAAATGTAAACATAAATTTTTTCACTGATCTAAAGCATGGTAACTTGAATCTAAATCTCTGTCCTTGTTTGGGATATTATGAGATACTTTGTCCAGAGATTACTGGATGATGTGAACAAAGCTGCACTTCTTTCCACTGTGAAAGTACATTGTGGCAGAAAGAAGAAATCTTGTTTGTGTTCTGAACAAAGGCAACGTTAGCAGTTTCCCTGAATGGAGTTTAGACATTTTTCATTGGAATCTGCTATATGAAGTTTAATTCGAGTGGAAAGAGTGAATGGAAAAAGGTAGAAGCTTTTTCATACTGCAAGTGGCTTTGGAATTACGTAGTTTTCTGACCTCAACCTTTTATGTTATTGTCAAGTCCACATGTATCTGTGCTCTGAACTCTACTGCTTCAGTTTCTATACAAAAACCCTGCAGATGGTTAAAATCCCTAAGATTACAATTCTTAAGCTAGGAAGATAAGGTGAAATATATTGAAGTATCTGATAACCTAATCAAGGGGGAAGAATAAATTTTGTTGAGAAAAGAATGAGAAACCTCAATTTACCCGACCATGCTTTTGATCAAGAATGTGATCTTCACATAGTGCCTACTAGAACTTTGTTTAATTTCCAGCCCCTGACGTGTAACTGCCAATGTGGTTCCACTGAGGATATATGTGGAGGTGCTTTTGTATAAGGCAAATTAACTATATATATAAAAGCTGAGCCCACATATCCAAAGGGGAACGTCGACTGATTACTAATGTGAGAAATGATACATTAAATTGATTCTACCTTTTAACAGATCAGAATCTTAAAAAAAACTGCAAAAGAAGCACCTGCTTTCTAACACAGCTCATCTAAAA
>NW_011102085.1:0-1216 GCF_000146605.3 Meleagris gallopavo | reverse complement strand
CTTGAGGGGAAAAGTGATAGCAGGGAATCTGTTGCCAGGTTCTAGGCAGGCTGTGAAACCTACACCTGGGCTCTGGGTGCCCCCTGCCACAGCTCCCTATGCCCACAGGCATTGCCCAAGTGGTGATGTTCTGTGTGGAGAAGCTATTGTCCTTCCCTCTCTGCAGTTTGCTATCAGGAGCATTTGTTTGAGAGGTCCTAAGGCCTAGGTGTCTTGGTTTTCCACCTTGATGTGTCTGTTCCTAGGTGAGAAGTAATATTTTATGCTGAGTTGAAAGTTCACTTCCATCATCTTTCATGATTTTGATTGAGTTTATGTGGTGAACCTTGGATGTGCATGTTGGCTGAAAAAGATGTATATGGAAGGCCTTTATGTAGCAAGACAAACCTGATAAGTGGTCCAGGAGATACTGAAGGGGAAGACCTGTCCCTGCCTGTACAGCTGATGCCCCTGCCGTTTGTCATTTTTATCTTGACTTCTACAGCCTTCCCATCTGCTTGTTCTTGCTCCTATTCTATCCCCTACAGGCAATGGGCACAGCAGTGTGTGAGCAGGTGTTGCATTCAGTTCCTGGTCATTATTCATGGCATAGCCATGCAGACTGTTAGGCCAACAAAAAGGCAAGAAATAGTGCAGATAGGGGCAGCAGACTGGACATGGAGAATGTTCAGCTTGGCTAAAGAAGCCCTGCTTCCACCTGTAAAGCTGCTGTCTGTATTGCCTGAAGCAGTAAAGGCTTGGAGTGGGTTCAGCCTTGAAGCCTACTCTTGATGAGATGGATAGTCCTGAATGCAAATCAGTTGCACAGAACCTAAGAGTGATGGGATCTGCAAAGTACTTGATAAGCTATTAAGAGACACAGGGAAAAAAAAGAAAAAGACAAAGGAATTTTTAATATAAAATCTTCCCAAGAACATGTACAGGGGTTGATCTAGATTGAAAAATAACATCAAATACAAGGAGTGCAGGCCAAGCTATTTCTCAGATGCAACATGCCAAATGGACCTCTTCAAGAAGAGAACAAAATAATAACTTCCCCTCTGCTCTCAATTCTTTCAAGTCTTCTGAAAGCTTTGCACTGGTGCTCAGCACTTCATCAGCAACAATCTCACCACGTTGAAGCCTCCAGACTGTATTCCCTGGCAGTACAAATGTAAGCAGCACCGCTTGTTTTATGAGGCTTGCACCCACGAAACCCACTTGTGGGGAAAGACTC
>NW_011102084.1:0-477 GCF_000146605.3 Meleagris gallopavo | reverse complement strand
TGCCTCCAAACCGCTGTGATATGCTGTGCCTGTGCCAGCTGCCCTACAAGAAGCACAGGCCAGTGCCCAGGCATTGTGATTCAGGGAAGTGAGGGTGTTCCAGAAAGGAAACAAACAGCACGGGGAGGGCTGGCGCTTTGCTTTCTCTTTCAGTTTCAGCACTGCAAGGCCACACACAGCAGCACAAGCATGGACGCTCCGATGCTCCCGATGCCGGCTCCGCTCTGTCTGGTGAACAACAAGGATGGCGTGCTGTCCCTGGACCCCACGGCGCTGGCAGTGCTGCAGGAGGTGGCCCAGCCCCTGGTGGTGGTGGCCATCGCCGGGCCGTACCGCACCGGGAAGTCCTTCCTGATGAACCGGCTGGCAGAGAAGCGCAGTGGTGAGCAGGGGGGAAGAACTCCATCCATTGACTGGGGGGCGTTTTGGGGAATTCTGGGAGATTCCTGACGGCTCGCCTCCTGCAGGCTTCCCGCT
>NW_011102083.1:0-415 GCF_000146605.3 Meleagris gallopavo | reverse complement strand
GCCAGCCTCTGCACTGCTCCAACAGCAGCTGCCTCCTCTGCACACAACTTAGGCTACAAAGATGAGGTGGAAAAGCGGTAGAAGGACATAATTATACATAAACCTGACGAGTGTAGATCTCATTGGTATAAGTAACTTATTTAACTAACTTGCCTGTGGATTCTTCCCCCTCAAAAACACCCCTCTCCCCATCATCTACCTGGATGTGCTCAGAAATAGTTGCCCAGTGGGAAAAGGCAATGAAAACAAAGCAAGAACTTCAGTTTTTCTTCCCCTTTTCAGAATGCTGAGGCACACAACAGAATTAAAGTTAAAAAAAAAAAATCGACTAGCTAAAAAAAACCAAAAAACACAGTTGAGAAATAAAGCTGTGACATTACATGTGTAATATTTAAAACATAACTGTAGCACCTAC
>NW_011102082.1:0-558 GCF_000146605.3 Meleagris gallopavo | reverse complement strand
AAACAACAGGTTTGAGAGTAATTTGGAAAGACTGCAACTCACCTCATCCTCAGGTAGGTCTCTACAGCACATCTCCAAAAAAGCTCTCTATCGATCACTGACTGTACTGATCAAGTCTCGCTCAACAGTGACGGGAACCTCAACTCCAGCACAGACATAGATATCTATTTTATAGGTAGCTAAATTAAGGTGAAATTAATCTCCTCCATAGTGAAGGCTAGGCCTGAGGAACTGCACAGGAGGATACCCTGAGTACAGTGAAGCAAGTTTAGAGCTGTTAGTTTCCTCTCTGAAAATTCACAGAGTCACGTGAGGAAATTGTGATGCTCATCTTTTAAAAGCCAAGAAATGAGAGAGATATCAATTTTGGAAAAGTATTGGAATTAATAACAAAAGAAGTTATTCATAGAAGGTTTAGAGGTAATTTTAAAAGCTAGTAGCCAGCATGCCAAAAATATAAAGTAATTTACTTTCTATTAAAGGGTAAGAGGTTTCAAATACAGGAGAAGCAGATCATAAAAATGTGTTAATTTTCATGCTATTCACATTGATTGCTAA
>NW_011102081.1:0-574 GCF_000146605.3 Meleagris gallopavo | reverse complement strand
CCTTGAAAAACTGGGAATATTTGTCAAAACAGTAACAGAAGGTGGGGCAGCAGAAAGAGATGGCAGGTAAGTAGACTCAGTATTTGGAAACTTTCCCAGTGTTAATTATCATGAATTATGATTTCCACAGTAAGGAACTGTTAGCTAAATGTATATCATGATAACGGAAAGCAGTAAAATTCTGAGGCTGTTGGTAAGGTTCAAATACCTGAGGTGGTCTATGAAAATACGCTATTTTGGTGCAAGGGTTAAGCTGTTAAAGAAGAACAGATTTGCCAAGGATGCATGTTTGTGGCTACCTGAAAACTGATGTGCTATAGTATGAGTAAAGCTGGAGATTCCACATTGTATATCACTGCTGAAGGTAGTTTTGAATGATTTTGAGATTTCACATGCTCTCTTGGCTTCAAACCAACTTTAATCAATTAGTGCTTATGAAAAACAGTTCTGCTCAACATATGATTAGGAAAATAGTTCAGTGTTTCTGAGCTATTACGTTATTAAATACACCTCCTTTTAAGCTTACTAGCACATAGTGTCACTTTGTATTTCTAAATATGTGTAATCTTCAAAA
>NW_011102080.1:0-393 GCF_000146605.3 Meleagris gallopavo | reverse complement strand
AAAAGGAAACTCTTCCCCTTACTGTTTAAAAGAATTACAGTTGAATATCCTACCTTCCAGGTGAAGCCTGTACAGCATCGAAGAGCTATCTACTATATCCAGCATGCTTCTACCGACAGGAGCTTAGGAGCAATCTGTAATCACAAGTACCCGTAAGCCTTGCTAACAGGAACTTACTCAGATAATCAAACTTATGTGCACTGTACAAAATTATAGTAGGTTTCAATTTCTTACAGAAGGATGAAAACACATATCAAAATCTGAAGCATGCCCTTCAATAAATATAAAAGACCCCTACTCACATGGTTGTCATAAATTGTCAAAGCAGCCTCATATTCCCCCTGAAAAGGCAAACAAGGACCGTGTGATTAATATTCTGGTAGACTAAGCAAG
>NW_011102079.1:0-406 GCF_000146605.3 Meleagris gallopavo | reverse complement strand
ATGTGGAAATGATAAAAACTAGACAAGGAGAGCTGCCAGCCAACTTTTTATATTACAGATTGATATGTCATTGATGCATTTGGCAGGGTTAAGCAGATGGCAGGTGAAAAACAAAGCGCTGGATTTTGTAATATTAGTGAAAGAGCGAAATGAACCACCTTCAGATGTCATGTACTGCCTTTTTCTGTTGGTAAATTAAACTTTGAGGAAACAATTTTTTCCTGTATTTTGCCTGTATTTGTGCCTGAGGTAGCACAGCTGTTTCACAGAACAGACGCAGCCACAATCAATAATCCAGCAGCACGGTTCCCAGTTACATCATTGATTTCCGTTCACTGCAGTAATTCCAGTTGTTTCAGACACATTGTCACATTTTACACCAGTTCCACAAACAGCTGTGGCAGGT
>NW_011102078.1:0-610 GCF_000146605.3 Meleagris gallopavo | reverse complement strand
GTGGCCCCTCCGCCTGGGTTTGTGCCTCAGCCCGGCTGTTGCGACGAGCGGTCGCCGTGTTGGTGTCAGGGGAGCACCGGCGAGCCCGGCGCAGAGCTTTGGGAGGCTGGAGATGAATGAGGAGCTGCCCACCCCACGTAGCTGCGCCCCATCTCAACACAGACGCACTTCGAGATGATGTTAATGTCTTTATTTTTTTGACCACAAATCCAATTTCCGATCTTACAAGTCCAATTTCCGATCTTACAAGTCCAATTTCAGATGGCCATTTTTTCCACCACCTTCCCATGCACCTGCACTCGGTAAATGCAGGTGTATTCTGGATGTCCCCAGTTGCTCTTCACCAGAACCTTGATGTAGCGAAAGGCTCTGGAATGATTATTCTGCAAAGGAAATGGGGAGGAACAAAGGAATGGGGGTTCAAATTCCCATTCCTGTTGCTCAGGAGGGCTCCAGTTGCAGGCATGTGGGAACACAGGGAGGGGCAGGGGAGCAGGCGTCCTCCCTGGCGTGCTGCCCCTGTCCCTACCTCAAGCAGGAAGGTCTGTAAGGGTGCTTTCCGCACATTAAGCTGAATGAGCCAAGCGGAACCTCCTCTTCGCTGTCCACA
>NW_011102077.1:0-394 GCF_000146605.3 Meleagris gallopavo | reverse complement strand
AGCCTCGGCCGGCTGTGACCCCCTGCCTCCACACACAGCCCTTTTTCCACACGGAACCTCAGGGAACTCCCCTGACAGAGGCACAGGGCCTCAGCTCCGCCCGGTAACCGGCAGCCTCAACCAGTCGATGACGTTCTAACAGCAACATTTCCGCAGCCCAACCGCTCCACCCCGCCTCGCAGCCCCCTCAGCCGCCCCCCAGCCCAGTGCGATGCCCCTCACCTCCATGCTGCCCGCAGACCGCGGCTGACACAGCGCTGCCCGCTGCCCACCGCCCGCTCTCCTCCCCCTGCACCGCCCCAACAGTTCTGAGGCGCCGTTACCTCAGAGAGGAGCAACCGCCCGCCCCGCCCCGCGCGCGCAGCGGGATTGGCCAGCTCCTCAGCGAGCCGAC
>NW_011102076.1:0-573 GCF_000146605.3 Meleagris gallopavo | reverse complement strand
AAGGCTGTCAAGAAAACCTTTGACATCAGCTTCATTAAGAGTATACTATGTTGGAGATCACCCTGGGTAATTAATTAATTCTTCTGTAAATAGAAGGCTTGACATGCATCAGTGGAGCTCTGGGATGTTTCTTGAGAGAGGCATCGACTCCCAGCAGGGCCTGCAGCGAGTGGTGATGCGCTCGTTCTGTGCAAGAGGCTCAGTACCCTTCAGTTTAATTCTACGAGGAAGCAAAAATGCAATCCCCATCCTGATGGGTGGTATTGGAGGGAAAGTACAGCTGTTCACCAACTCGGGAACCGTCGCGAGTTGACATTGCGAGTTGTTGTCTGTTGTCACAGGTCAACATTGCATGTCATCGTGTGTCACGAAGAGCTGTCATCCGTTGTCACGTCACTGTCCGGTGTCCTGATGTGTTGTTGTCCATTGTCCTGAGTCAACTTCACGTGTTGTCATCTGGCATCATTAACGCGTCGTCACATGTCGTGACGTGTCATTGCCTGTTGTTGCATGTCATTGACGTGTGTCGTCATGTCGTGACGTGTCATTGCCCGTTGTGAGTCGTGGGCGTGT
>NW_011102075.1:0-302 GCF_000146605.3 Meleagris gallopavo | reverse complement strand
ACATATCATACTAAGACTTTGCCATGAAGGCCGTGCAGTTGCTTGGTTGGGTGCTGTGTTTCAGACTGGAAAAAAAAAAAAAAAAAGTTAAAAATTACGCCTGCCCCAAAGAGCCCATCATCTAGAAACCACAGATTCTGGGGCTCTGGGACACTGCTAGACATTAACAGTGACTGTGAGTTTGTTCTTCTGTGCATTGCAGTAGTGCCGAAGGAAGGTTTTAAGCACATTTGTTTTAGACAGAGCCTGAGAAATACCACATGAAGTGAACAAGAGCATTAGTCAGAGAGCTCCAAGAAAAA
>NW_011102074.1:0-563 GCF_000146605.3 Meleagris gallopavo | reverse complement strand
GTGTTATAGTGTGGTGAGGCGTAAGGCTTTTTCTCTGGGAACTGGAACAAGAAATTGAAATCTTCCCTAATCTGGAAACATTCAGTTCTTGAGATCCCTGAAAGTGAGGGGGAGCTGCTGTGGGAATTGTTGGCCTTTTGATTGAGAGGGCCAATTAGGGTATTGGGGGTGGGGGGGAGGAGGGGTGAAGAAAAATTAATTAGTAAAGCACTCTAAAAGGTACATCCTACACACACAAATATACAGGAATGAGCAGTGTGGGATGTGCTGGTGAGGCTGTTGTGTTGCTGGATTAGCCTAGACTTGGCTGGGGAACAGGTTAAGTCTTTCTGCATCACTGTTGACATCCAGGTTTGTTTTCAGTTAGGAGAGGTGCTGAGGCTGCATTGCAAATCTGCCCCAGTGAGCAGAACCAGCTTCTAAGGGATGCTTTGACTAAGAACCTGCTGAGGTGTGGCATGTTGAAGCAGACTGATGCCTCCATCCAGATGTGAGAATGCTTCAAAGATAGCAGCTATAGTAACTATTTGCTGAAACTTCATCTTGTTCTGTCCCAAGGGGCA
>NW_011102073.1:0-346 GCF_000146605.3 Meleagris gallopavo | reverse complement strand
CAAAGATTATTCTCTCCAACAGGCCTCTTAAGCACCTAAAAACTGTATTGTGTTTTCAAACACAGAATACACAACCAATTCCTGATGCAGGTATTACGCAATGAAATAGTTGCTCCTTTGTGGGAGTGCCTTCTAGGCTTTCAATTTAACCAACACATGGGAGATCATTATCTTCCATTTGCTAATAGTTCTCTTCTGAAGTCAGAGAGGCTAGTAGGCAACATTCAGGCAAGCAGTGAGTTTTGAACTGTGACTCCAGAAATCCAAATTCACAATCCTAGAAGTATCAACATGTGATTTTTTTTATACGTACTTTTTTTTTTTAGCCTTTTGATTCCCTGTCAGT
>NW_011102072.1:0-570 GCF_000146605.3 Meleagris gallopavo | reverse complement strand
GAAAATTATCACCTTTCATGATACATCTACAGATTGAACCAGCCCACTCCTTAACAGTTGAAAACAGGATCTCGGCAGAGGGAAAAAGCAAAGCGTAGACAAGAAAATAAAAAGCTCTTCAAGCATACAATTAATCACTGTAGGAATGGAAAGAGTGAATCACTTGTTGCTGAGATAGCCAGTGGCACTCCCTGTTTCCCATGCGATGGCAATGAGGAGACATCCCATCACCCCAGGGCTCACCTAGGCGGCTCCAGGAGACGATGGGCCGGGGGTTGCCTGTCGCGATGCACTCCAGCACTGCAGTCTGATGCACCGTCAGTGTGAGGTTCTCCGGTCCAACGAGAATCATGGGGTCCTTGTAAACGGTGGAGTGGGAGCCTGCAAGGACAGAAGCATCATTAGAAGGCATCCGCGTGGCCTCGCAGCATTTGGTTCTCTCTTGCTTGATGGAAACACAGAAGGCTCTGTTCATCCTCTAAGTACAAACGATGTGGCTGGTGCCATCCTCAATATATTTAGGAAAGACATGAAACAAAAGGACTGCAATACTTGTGAGGCAGCTGCCTT
>NW_011102071.1:0-333 GCF_000146605.3 Meleagris gallopavo | reverse complement strand
AGTCATATAAGTAAAAGGGTATGGACCTAGTCAACCCACTGTGTTACTTATTCTAATAAAATAGTGACAAATAACTATCTTGCTCACAACATTTTGTCAGTGTGCTCTTAATTTTTCATCAGGAACTACTGCAAATCTTAAGTACTTCTCCCTGGCTGCCAAAGTACTAAATTGCAGCAAGGAATCCTGCAGCACTGTGGAACTTCTTTCCCTCCTGCTTTTTTATTTCTGTGAGAAGCCCCAGGTTGGTGCTTCCCTGCCAATACCCCGTGTGACAGGGTTTCAGAGAGGACAGTGTACTTCCTTTCCTCCTATTAAAGAAGGGGAGAAAGG
>NW_011102070.1:0-421 GCF_000146605.3 Meleagris gallopavo | reverse complement strand
TTAGGGTTTGGAGGTCAAGGTTAGGGAGTAGGAGTCAGGGTTAGCAGTTAGGGGTCAGGGTTAGGAGTTGTGGATAAATTGGGGAGTGAGGGAAGGAGGAAGAAATAGGTGGATGGATAAAGAGATGGAGAAGTGGGTGAAGAGGGTTGAAGGGATGGAGAAATGGTTGGGGAAGGATGGAAGGAGAAATGGAGGGATGGTTGGAGGGTTGTGGAACCCTTTCAGAAGGACCACTAATCTAACCACTGCTCCTCCTCTTCCCCCAGCCCTGTCCTGCTCATCCAAACACCCACAGGAGCCACATGCCACCATCCCAAACCCTGTGTCTTCATCCGGGTGGCCTTAGTACCATCATCAATGCCAAAGTCCCTGTGTTCCACACAGTGGAGGAGCTGGATCCTGGGTGGGTGCTGGTGAGTAG
>NW_011102069.1:0-311 GCF_000146605.3 Meleagris gallopavo | reverse complement strand
AGTCTGTCATCACCTGACCAAAGCGTGGAGAAGGCAGAGGTGATCGAAGGGATGCTGAGAGATCAGAGTGGATGGGTAAAGGTTGGGAGGTGAAGCTCAGGTGCTCCATTTCTTTCCATTTTGGTGCTGATTGTTATTCCATTCCGATGCCCAACCTCTGCCCTGTCCCCTTGGGCAGCCCTTCCTGTGCAGGACATCTCTTTCACAGTGTCCTGCATAAAGTCTCTTGCTCTCACTTGGTCACAGAATCCTAGAACAGCTGGGTTGAAAGGGACCTCATTGAGCTCCAACCCACCTGCCATGGGCTGGTT
>NW_011102068.1:0-1125 GCF_000146605.3 Meleagris gallopavo | reverse complement strand
TGTTTTGAAAGTTCACTATTATAGGTTAACCTTGTCTAATTGCAAAGTGATTTCATTATTGTACATGAGAGGAAAATATAAGATGAAAAACATTAGGATTCTCCCAATGTGAGGGAACAGAAGACAATATAAATGACCTCTTCAAAAAATAGTGTGGTGAGTTTTCATAGTGTACCTCTTAATTAGCAGTAATCTCCAAAACTGACAGAAAAAAGAATCCAGCTTCCAGGGCAGCTGGGCACTAATGATTCTAATAACACTTCCAAATGCAATTAACAGAAAGATTATCTAGGTAATTATGCTGCCTCTTTGTAAAACTTTAATTATTACTGTCTTCACATTAAAGAAATGAACTAAGGCAGCTCCCATCTTTTATCAACGCATTACTGCAACTTTTATATTATGTTTCATGAAAAGTAGACAGATCTCAGATATTTTGGCACCCCTTTGCAATCATCTGAGTCAATATATCCTCTACTACCCTTTGCTCTTGTTGAAACAGAGACTGAAACAGAGACTTAATGTGACTGTGTTTTATTTGTGTTGTTCTCAGTACCACCCTCGTGCTATAAATCTTGAACCCTTCACATCTTCTGAATGACAGAAGCGTGTATTCTGGCTTCCCACTGCTTCACCTTCGGTATAGGATAGGCTGCTTGTGTAACTCAGGCTATGTCTGTACACAAGCAGGTTGGACACGGCCATTTATGCTCTTACACTGAAGCCAAGAGGTACATGCCAACTCATCTCAGTGTGGTAGAGGTCTCTTCACTCCCAGACGTTGTAACTGTCCAAGTGGTCTCTTGACCACTTGAATGACTTTGGTTAACACCATCCCCCAGACTGTGGCCAAGGGTTCTCTCCCCTATGGATTATCTGAGATACGAAAATCAATAAAAGTTTATCTGTCAGTTGTGATGTGAATAACAGCTCTCTTCTTTGAATTCTTTGAATAATTTGATGGCATCCTGCTTATGCTGAGTCCTACTACAGTTGAGCTAAAATGTCAGCAGATGACTTCATACAAATCTCTACATCAGATTTCAGAATATCTAACTTAGATTAAAAATTCTTTCATTAGCATAAAATAATGACAAATAATGAGAGGAAAGAAACTGAAAGAGT
>NW_011102067.1:0-629 GCF_000146605.3 Meleagris gallopavo | reverse complement strand
TATAAAGTAAGCTGCACCACAAGGTTGGACTGACAGACTTTCATTTGTTTCTACCCTCCAAGATTTTGGATCACTTTTTTGGGCACACATACTTTCCTGAGTCCTCTCCCACCCTGCTGAGCTCTCTGCTCTACAGGATCGTGCTATTAAGCCTTTATTTGTATGTGACCATCTGGGAGATGAGCAGATGTAGACACTGAGCAATTTGTCGCTATGTGTAAAACACTGTGGAGAAGCAGGTGGTCAGCAGGAATTAAGAAAAACCACACAACTTACAAAATCATACACGTGTGACACGGGAGTGATAGGTATGTTATGAGGGCTGGCAGGTGCACAGGAATTCTGGCTCTGTGTGTGACTTAGAGCTTTCCACAGCTCCAATTAGCTGAATGACTGCCTCGGTTTACATCTGCTTTTCTGGCTTTCTGTAAACATCCTTGTCCGTATTTCCATCTCTTCTGTCTGTATTTTTTTCAGTTTTAGGCCTTCCTTTGCTCCCTATTCCTTTCTTTACAAGTTTGGCTTTATGCTTAGTTTCTTACCCCCATTAAAAAGAGAAGTTTCATTGAAACTAGGCCAGAAAACATAAGCAAGGAGAGGATCTCTCTAATTTTAATTCAGATTTTAGT
>NW_011102066.1:0-467 GCF_000146605.3 Meleagris gallopavo | reverse complement strand
AGCCAGGCCCCGGTAGAACACGGGCTGTGGAAGAAGACAGGAGATTGGTTTTGGTCTGGGACGCTGAGAAGTCAGCAGCTGACAGCAGTGCCCAGAATGGTCCCCATGCCCCACCAGCCCCAGCTGTCTGCTGCTCTCACATCACCTGAAGTGATGCTGAAAAGAGCAATGCTTTGGATACCCCAAAGAGCCACCAGCACAGCCACCTGCTCCATGTCTGCCCAACTCAGCCAGGAGTATGCATCAGTTGAATAAACAGCTTCCCAGCTCTGCTCGACAGGCACAGACACTGAGCTGCCGCTGTTGTAACAGCAGGCTGTATTTCTCCCTGGCAGAGCTGGGGGAACTGATGCCATAAGAAAGGGACTTCCTATCTTGTGTAACACGCAGTTCCACAAGCTCCAAAAGGAGTCACCAACGCCAAAGCCAGAGACATCTGGCTGCAGACAAAAGGCTTGTTCCTCTGG
>NW_011102065.1:0-501 GCF_000146605.3 Meleagris gallopavo | reverse complement strand
AAAAGCCATTCTGCAGTGAAACCCAAATAAAAGCAATATCCAGAAGAAGGTAGCTCTGTTGCTCTTATCTCTTTTCCTTTTGGATACTTCTATCCAAACTGCTGTGTGACTTAAATGCTTTTGCGTTCCAACCTCATTTAATCTGATCTCTGTACGCAAGTGTTATACTTTGCTCACGTGGGGAATTTACTTTGAGTCTGGTTATTGGTACTTGATTTTACCTATGTGTACTCTAGTTAGTAGTGTGATTTGTTTTTGCTTGTAACTAAAGAGCTGTTTCAAATGCCTGTCTGGGTTTGCCTAGTGCTTTGCATTGGTACAGCTACATTGCTGGTTAGAATTTGGGGATATCCTTACAGAATGCAGGTACTTCTAATGTGGAAAACAGAAATGGTATTTACCTCTAGACAGAAGGCAAGCAGTAGTAATTAATTTAACCAGTTGACAGAAGTAGCATTCTAGTAGCAAAGAGGTTAGAAAATACTCTTTGTTTTGTTCTCT
>NW_011102064.1:0-417 GCF_000146605.3 Meleagris gallopavo | reverse complement strand
AGAATTTGCTTCTGTGGTTGTTTTACTTGGAAACGTTCCCGTATATTCATTAGCTTTGTAGAGGAGCGCTTTGTTCAAGAAAACAGCTCAGCACGTGCAGCATGCAAAGCGATGCATCTTGTCAATATAATTTAGTGCACTATTTCAGTGCAATTTTATCAGACCGGTGCAGCTGCATATGGTAATCACCTCCCTAAATCTTCACTGCTCCTGCAGAGGAGGAGAGGATTGCTCTCATCAGCCAGCGCCTACTGGGACACGGGTTTTGTGTTGCAAGGCACAAGGAGGAGAACGTGGCTGCCGTGGGGACCCGTTGGGGTCCTGTTGGGAACCACTGAGGACCCGCTGGGGACGTGCTGGGGTCCTGCTGTGAACCCAGTGAGGACCTGTTGGGGTCCTGTTGGGAGCCCACTGAAG
>NW_011102063.1:0-403 GCF_000146605.3 Meleagris gallopavo | reverse complement strand
AAAGGTGCAGTGGAATTGCCAGGTCATGGCCTGAACCAGTGTTTGAGCACCAGGTGAGAAGGCCTGGCTAACCCAGGGAGGTAGGTGCAAGCAATGTACCTGAATGACCAGAAGGGATGGAGCCTGGATTCACCCCTCCTCACCCTCATTTAAGGGTTAGCAGCTGAGGAAGCAGTATCTCTCTGGATAGTAATTGCACTTCTCTTGGAGAGCTGCTGGTTGTTGGAAGGGGTGAGCTAATTTTTCTTCTTTGTTGTTTTCTATTGATTTGCTGTGCTTGTATCCCAATAGAAGGTACTGTCATTGCCTTCTTTTTTCACACAGTGGGTTGGAAAAAAAAAATCACTGAACTGACTTTTCCACTTTCAGAAAATACTTTCTTAATCACAATATTAGTTTGAAA
>NW_011102062.1:0-486 GCF_000146605.3 Meleagris gallopavo | reverse complement strand
GGAGAAGATGAGGCCACGGTTTGTTTAAATCAGACCTCCTAGAACACAGGACACAACAGTCAGATTCTGCTTTGTAAGATAGTCAATCAGATGGAATATAAAGGTGCTGTGGGAACAAGGTAGGGCTGAGGGAGACCCTTCCTCAAACAGAACAAAGCTCACACACTAACAAGGAAGGTCTGGCAAAGAGAGGAGATGCAGTTTGAGGCATTTTCCTCAAAGCTCTCCCAAACACACAGCAAAGGAAGTTGCTAAGTTGAGTATTCTAACATTTGAATGTCTCACCAGTTGCTACAACAGGCTGACATCTCACAGCCAGCCAGCGTGGCAGAGGAGAGGCAGACATAGAGCACTGTCTGGTTCAATTATCAGATCCCGTTGCGCAAGGCCATCTCCTCTTCTCTCCCTAGAGCAGCTGGGCCAGGGAACAGGTCTGAAAACCATGACAGACAGCTACTTGTTTTCTTGCCTACTCAGTTCCAAAGA
>NW_011102061.1:0-569 GCF_000146605.3 Meleagris gallopavo | reverse complement strand
GCAAGCCGTCTGACTGCAACTCATGATGCTAAATTACAAGAAAAATGCTAATTTTATATAATATCCCAATACAATAGATATGAATATGATACATATATTTATTAAATACACACATGGTTAAATCAGAATTCTGAGATCAAGATGCTTGATTTGATTTTTAAGCTAGGAGTTTGCAGGCTGTCTCAAAGATCATTTTTTTGAGGTTTCATATGTACAGAAAGGAGATCCTGCCCAGAGCACACTGGCATTCTGTGATGTGAAGCTTCCAAAGCACAAATCTCTTAATTCTTACCTCATCAGCAGAGTCACAAGAACTGGAGATACTGTTAGAACACATGTAGAGCTGCAAAGCATTGTGTCAGATTTGACAGTGAAATTTGTTCCTCAAGTTAGGACACTTAAGTCTCTTTCAAAGGCTCTGCTGTGAAAGTTGGTCTTTGAAAAGAAATTGAAGATATTCTGAGATGTTAAACGGTTTAATTTAGTTATTTTCTTTTTTTCAAAGCTGTTTCTTGATTCCTGTATAAACTGTGTTGTTTAGTTGGTAATGTCTGTGTAAATAATTAAAA
>NW_011102060.1:0-436 GCF_000146605.3 Meleagris gallopavo | reverse complement strand
ATTAGTTTTATCATTTGTTAAGGTATTAATCTCTAGTCTGAGCAACAGCTTTAGTTTTCAACCAGAAAGTCTGACCTTACACAGGGATCGTGACCATTTAAAGCCGCAAATGACAAGCAGAGAACTGATCAGGTCAGGAAACGGGCCTGGGGGAAATGTTTGTTCATTCCCCTACCTGCTTACTCCCCTTCATTTTCTTCAGAACTTCTGAAACAGCATGTGCACTTTTAATGCTTTTATATATTCATCTATTTCTTAAAACAACAGCAACAACAACAACAAGATCTTTTCAAGCATTTAGGTTTTTCTGGTGAGATCATTTCTTTATTAGAATGAGAGACACAGAATCAGGAAGATTATTACAAAACAAGAGTGGAACCTGTTTCAGAATAATTATTCCATTTCATCTCCCCCTTCTGCTCTTCCTCCTTTCACC
>NW_011102059.1:0-427 GCF_000146605.3 Meleagris gallopavo | reverse complement strand
CTTGATGTAGTGAATGTTTATTGATGAAGTTTTAAATTCAAGCTGGTAGGAGGCATTAGGAACCTCCTTCCCCACAACCAGTAGCTGCAGTTACAAAGGGGTTTTCTGAATTGCAACAGTAAAAAAAATTTCAACAGGAAACATGAAGATAACAGATAAAACACTACAGATTGCTCTCAGGACAAAATCGTGCATAAACCACGTTAGAGAAAAAGTATTTCAACCAACTAGTCCTTAAAAGAAACAATGATGTCTGGGTTACCTTACATCCTTCATGTTTTTGCACAAGCTACTGAACTGAGAGGCAGTAAATTTATTAACTACAGTAATGTGATGCTAGATCAGAGAAACAAGAATATATTACAAGATACAGCTTCCCATTCCTTTAGGCTGAGATATTACATCAGATAAATTTGTTTGAAAGACG
>NW_011102058.1:0-561 GCF_000146605.3 Meleagris gallopavo | reverse complement strand
TGCAACCACATGAGAAACCCAGGTAATGCCATGCAACACCCCCATTAAGCAGCCTTTTTTACAAATGATTTTCTTCTTGGCCTACATTGACCTGCTGAAATCCAGCAATTATCACCTAGAACAACACAAAGCCTAAGATTTCAAGTATGCTCTATTTTTACAGCACACTTTTCCTGTGAAAAATGACTGAAAACAACCTGAGGTGCCTGCGCCTATTGTGTCTCAATGATCCCAACACACATGACAGTCAGGATTTTTCTCTCCAGTGACAGCTCTCAACTCTTCACCAACTACAGCAAAGATTCGGCAAAATGAATTAGTTGGCTGGAAACAATCTCTATTGTCTGCACCTCTCTCACATCTTGTTACGGCAATTATGGGATACCCATTCCTCCATAGTTCTAAAACAACCGGAAGGTAATGATCTACTCTGTAGGTTGTGCACAGCGAGGAACCAATTCTGGGACATTTCCTCCTTGCTTGAACTGCACTACAAGAAAAGAAAAAGGTGCATAAATGAGAAGTGAAACACACCAAAATAGATTTGTTATGTAAAACAGA
>NW_011102057.1:0-489 GCF_000146605.3 Meleagris gallopavo | reverse complement strand
ACTCTGAGTAAGTACCTTACTCAAGGCATCTGTCACCACACTTCCTTCTGCATCTTCAAGTTCTTTCCAACCACTGTTTTCCTACTGCTGAGTTTTTCTGCTAGAGTCTAGCATCCCCTTTTCCTCAGACTAGCTGCAGCAGAAGTTGGTAGGTCTCTATTACATTTAGCTCTGTAGAATCTGTCATCCTGGACTGCCTAGAATTAGAGGTGAGGAACGAAAAAGTCTTTTACAATTCCTCTGTATGTATTCTACACATCTATGAGCCAAATTAGTAACAAGGACACAGCAGAGGTGACAAAATCTTGCCTTAGGCAACCAAAAAAAAAATAAAGCTTTCTCTAAGGATAAGAAAGAAGTAAGCTAAATTGTATGATTAAATCATACATGGTGCTACCTGTTTCTTATTCACAATGCAAGATATGCAGCTGAGGGTGGTCCTGTATGGAAGCACTGTTATATCTAAAGTTCACAGATAACATGCATCAG
>NW_011102056.1:0-396 GCF_000146605.3 Meleagris gallopavo | reverse complement strand
ATAATAATAGAATAACAGAATTACTTGAGTTGGAAGGAACTTTTTAAAGGTCATCTAGTCCAACTTCCATGCAATGAAGAGAGACTTCTACAAGTAGGTCAGGTTGTTCAGAACCTCATCCAGCCTGATCTTGAATGTCTCCAAGGACTGGGCATCCATCATCTCTGGGCAACCTGCTCCATTGCCTCACCACCCTTATAATAAAAAAACCTTTTTCCTTATATCCAATCTAAATCTTCTCTCCTTCAGTTTGAAACCATTTCGCCGTGTCCTATCACAATGGATCCTGCTAAAGAGTTTGCCTTCATCTTTGCTGCAGCTTCCCATTGGATACTGAAAGGCCACTTAGCAAATCTCCCTAGAACTTTCTCTTCTCCAGGCCAAACAACTCCAGCT
>NW_011102055.1:0-399 GCF_000146605.3 Meleagris gallopavo | reverse complement strand
GTCCTTGGTTCTCATTCTGTTTATCTCGCTCCACAGCTGCTGCTCTGAACAGTTTTTCTTGTATTCCCACACTCCAAGCCGAGCTGGAGTAAGGCATCCGAACTGACCAACCTGATCAACCACAGGAGGCACCAGAATCGATGTCAGTTGCTCCTGTAAGAGGATGGAAAATGAAACGAATCTTGACTCACTTAGAACAGAAGAAAGAGGAGGAGGAGAAAGTAGAGGAAGCAGATACTGCAGGAGAAGAGGAGGAAAGAGACCACCTATGAGATCCAGTGGAAGTGCCTCCATTATTTGAGAGAATACGCTGTGGTGGAAACATTACATAGCCGCATCTGAGAGAGTCAGGTGTACACCAGATATGTGGCATACGTTCACAAAGACTGCACCAGAAAG
>NW_011102054.1:0-561 GCF_000146605.3 Meleagris gallopavo | reverse complement strand
CCCAGCTGCCCCTCCCCTCACAGCTCCATGCCATTCCCTCAGGCCCTGTTGCTACCCCATAGAGCAGAGCTCACTGCTGTCCCTCTGCTCCGTGTGAGGCACTACAGCTGCCATGATGCCACTCCTCAGCCTGCTCTGCTCTGCTCCCAACCAAACCCAGGTGTTTTTGCTGCTCCTTATACTTCTTGTCCCCTAGACCCTTCCACATCTTCACAGTCCTCCTGTGGATGTGCTCTAATAGTTTTATGTTCTTACATTGTGCCCAACCTTGCACACAGTGGTCTAGGTGAGGTCAGACGGAGCAATTCCTCCTCTCACCCATCTGGCAGCGTTGGGGCTGCTGCACCCTGGGGTACAGTTGGCTTTCATGGCTGCCATGTCTCACGATGACTTGGATTCAACTTGCTGTTAGCCATAACCCCCAGATCCTTTTCTTCAGAGTGGATTTATGTCCTCAGTGATCACTGCTCCAGCGTGTGTTTGGTGTGAAGTCATACTACCTGGAATCTGGTGATATCTTCAGGAGTCTTTTTAAATCTACTTAAATTTGCTGAATTACTT
>NW_011102053.1:0-775 GCF_000146605.3 Meleagris gallopavo | reverse complement strand
GTGTCTGTTCGCTGCATGGCCGATGTCAGAAATGCAAAAGTGAGGTCTATCCTGTGACCTAGCAAGAGGTAGGCTTAAAATAAAGATCAATGTTAGTAAGACAGTGCAGTGCTTTAGTGAGTGATGTTCAAACCATGAGCTGCAGTTTTGCTGGCTGAAGTGAGGCAGTTTGACTGCTGTGATGCGATACAGTGATGCTTTCCATTATGCCACTGCATGAATCTCAAGCTGAGAAAGCACAATCAAATAAAAAGATGCTGAAAACTGAACTTATCACTGAACCGGCCTTAATCACCCCACTGCGAGGTGTGCAGCATTTATGTAGTGTTCAGTGTAAGGGGGGCAAGTCTTGTGTCTTTTGTCTCAGAGCATCTGAACACTAGAAGCAATCATTTAGCAGTCAGTGAGCTTTCTCCTACCCACACAAGGCTTCCCAATTATATCCCCATGCATTTGATCTGAGTTGCTCCTGAGTTATACTGGTGCAAATACAGAATTTGGGTCAGGAATGTATTATGTATTTTTAGGGCTGTCAGTCCAGTATTAGTTTCCCTTTTCTTTATATAAAAATTAGGGGGAAAAATCTTATTTCCATGGCTCACTGCATGTACCAGTGTTGGAAAAGTTCCACAGTACATTATTCATTGTCTTTTCTTGTCTTTTTCAGACACATATGACCCCACCAAAGTTGAAAAGGTGTGAGATGAACAGAGAAGAGAATAAAGATGTCTGCTCTACTAAGAATGTTTCACTGATTTTTTTTTTTTTGCTGGGT
>NW_011102052.1:0-419 GCF_000146605.3 Meleagris gallopavo | reverse complement strand
ATGAGGGATGTCGCAATGACACAGGGCGACACGCGGTGACTCAGCTCACACCCTGAGATGTGCCAGGGCAGCGGGGCTGGAGCAGGGGACAGGAGATAACAGCAGTGACAGCCCTGTCCCCTTCACCCTGACAGAAAGCTGACAGTCCTCGTTTGTGGGTGTCCCTCTGGTGACTCCACCACACTCATCAGGGATGAGGACTGACCCCACAGAACACGCAGCCCTGCTCCTGTGGCTTCCCCTCTCCCCACACATCGCTGCTTACCACCACATTCCTGTGCCTGCTTGTCCTCAAGCCGATGGCCTCGATGCAACGCACATTTCATGTCAGCAGTGCCAGGCTGCACATCCTGAGCCCTGAGGTGGGCCCTGGGCTGCTTGGCTGGGGACTGAGGTCTGTGCTGGGCACAGCTGTGCTC
>NW_011102051.1:0-479 GCF_000146605.3 Meleagris gallopavo | reverse complement strand
CAAAAGCTCTACCTAACTTAGGATATTCTTCATTTGAAGTGCATGAGAAAAACATTTGCAGAAAATATCACACACAATATCCCTATTCTTTCCAAGGCAGCTGCTTCTGGCCATTTTTGGGCACAGGTTATTGGGTAAGACCATTATTTACTCTGAAAGACTTTACTTTAGTTTTCTTGAGATAATACTTACAAATTGTGAAAATAGAAACATTTGTACAGAGAGGCATATTTAATTCAAATAGAAAACAAGCAATACAGAAGCCTTAGAAAATCCCCAAAGGGGATTTGAAACACTTTTGAAATGCCACCTACAAGGGACAACCGAAAGAAGTCTGACTCATTTGCTATGACCACGTGACCACATTAATCTCATGGCGATATCCCATATCTTAAAAGAATCCTGGTCATGCTTCATGCTTAGCTGACAAACTTGGGGCAAATGTGGCCCCTTATATAATATTTTCTAATTTATTTATT
>NW_011102050.1:0-471 GCF_000146605.3 Meleagris gallopavo | reverse complement strand
TGGAGTGATGATTTTTGCTGGCTTTGAGAGTCCTTTGCCCCATCCATTTGCGTTGCAGCAGAGAGATGTGGGCTAACCCAGCTGGAGGGAGTGCTGGGAAGTGTGTGGTTTGTAGGGTGACATTGCAGCATGTGCTCCATGCCCCCCAAATGTGATACCCCCAGGGGCTGAGCATTGCTTTATCCTCATGGAGGGAGCAAGTCTGCTTCCACCCAGGACATGTGGGCTGCAGCCATGCAGGAACCTCAGCAGCGTTCCGCTGTCACCCCATGCCTGCCCCTATCTTCCAGCTCTTGGTTTTCCATTCTAAGCCTCTGCAGAGGGGCTGGCTGCCTGCTCCCATCCCAGTGATGCCCAGCACTCAGGCCAGCTGCACCCTATCCAAACCCCTGCCCACTCCCCAGCACTGAGCAGCAGCACTCCCACGTCTCGCTGCCAGGCCCTCGTTGCACGCACCATCTAATTAAGTTA
>NW_011102049.1:0-495 GCF_000146605.3 Meleagris gallopavo | reverse complement strand
ATCATTGATGCTTTTAGAGGTTGCAGAATGGATTAAAGAGATGAAACATTGAGGTAAAAAGACCCCGACTGCCTGCATACATGGGCACTTGGAGTTTGCTGTGTCTGTTCTGCCTGGCCCTGGAAGGGGCTTGTCCCACTGCAAACGTGTATTTGCTGAGTCTTGCTTGTGTTGCTCTGCTGATGAGTTTTCCTCCATTAGCGTTTCATGTCTAGTTTTGTCTTCTTAGGCCTCAGTCTTTTATCCAGTGATCTCTGTAAACCCTGGTTGCTATGCTGCTTACCTGGCATGGCTTGCAGTTTCTGGAAAGGAGGAAAAAGAAGGATGGGGATGAAGGAGTAATCCACAAACATCGAGTAGCTTATGTGATGGTGCAACTCTACAGTGCTTACCAGAGTTTCTAGATGCTTTTGCTGAAAACTTGTTGCATGAAAGCTGTTCTTTTCCAGGGTACTCATTGTACTGTATCTTGATTGAGCCATTTAAATCCAACCC
>NW_011102048.1:0-620 GCF_000146605.3 Meleagris gallopavo | reverse complement strand
GTCTTTGTAAGTCCCTACTTGGCTCTTTTGCCTGGGATCTGGGCACAGGACAGTGCCGGAGCAGGGACTGGCTTGCTTTTGGGCATCCTCCCGAGCCCTGCGTCCCGCTGTCTCCCGAGCACTGCAGTGCCCCCAGGGGATGTTTCCTAAGTTGGAGAGGTGGGATCCTTCTTAAGCCTTGCTCGGCAAGCATCTCGGGGTTCTTGATGAAACCTCGAGGTGGAGACTGAGCTCCAGCAGTGAAGCAGAGAAGCAGTGCTGGGCTACTGCCCGAGCCCCAGGGCAGGGGGGTGGACAGCACACACCTTTGCTCTTGGTGGCACGAACCTGAGCATCAATCCTTGTGCTTTGCTTGCAAGGGACTGGATGTGGACAGCGAAGAGGAGGTTCCGCTTGGCTCATTCAGCTTTAATGTGCGGAAAGCACCCTTACAGACCTTCCTGCTTGAGGTAGGACAGGGGCAGCACGCCAGGGAGGACGCCTGCTCCCTGCCCCTCCCTGTGTTCCCACATGCCTGCAACTGGAGCCCTCCTGAGCAACAGGAATGGGAATTTGAACCCCCATTCCTTTGTTCCTCCCATTTCCTTTGCTAGAATAATCATTCCAGAGCCTTTCGCTAC
>NW_011102047.1:0-898 GCF_000146605.3 Meleagris gallopavo | reverse complement strand
AGCCCCCCTCTCAGCTCTTCCCGAGGAGATCTCTGGGTCCCAGAGCCCTGCTCTCAGCTCCTTCCTCCCAAGGCTTCCCGTGCTGACACTGGCATCCCGAGTTTCCTACAGCTCTGCACATCCAGCCTATTCTCGCTCCCGAGGTTTTCTTTTCGTCCCCATTCGCAACCAACGCTTTGTTTCCGTTCTGACGACAAGCGGGGGGAGGAGCAGTGCGGGGATGTGTTCTCCTGCCGGCACTTCTCCGCTTTGGCTGGAGCAGATCACAGACTTTAATGTTTTAACTCACTCTTCTTCTTTAAACTTTGTGCTCACTTTTGTTGTTGTTGTTTTTATTTTTCACAGTTCCACTATTTGTACCCTCAGTTACGCTTCCATGTACCATTCATAATTCCTCTTCCATACAGCACTGATGTTTGCACTTCCAAATAGCATTAACATTTACACTTCAATATGCCGTAAACATTTCCCAATCACAAAGAGAGTGACAACAACCAGTACACTTTCTCCTAAAGATTCTTTCTCCCCCCCAAGTTATCAGTGGGAATGAGCCTTCCCGTTCACCTGATTCCAGGTTCTTTCCTGCTATCACAGTTTTTCCATTAATATTCACTCTTTCCCAATTAACTGAAACGAAATGAGGGCTATGGGTTGTGCTCTGGATTCCCATCCTTGGCTTAAAGAGTTCAATCCACGTGTAGTTTCAGCAAGCCTTCCAGCTGGAAGTGCCTTCTGCATTCCCTCTGTTCTGCTGAAGGAGCACAGCTTTAAGGCTGCTATGGGTGTGCTCAGCTCTGGCTTCTCTTGTAATTCTGTAACACTGAAATACTTTCTGGGATAGATGTCCCGGGCCATTATCTGCGCGGATTGCAGGGCTGCTTTTCATGCCCTGAGGTAA
>NW_011102046.1:0-580 GCF_000146605.3 Meleagris gallopavo | reverse complement strand
GTATGGGTGGGTGTGGAGGGGGATTGCTGGTCAGATCTGGTGACCTCAGAGGCCTTTCCCAGCATTCATAATGCAGTGAATCAGCAGGGTGGGCTGCTGTCACGCCAGAAGGATGCAGCTTCTGCTGCCCGACGTGCTGCTGTGGCTGCAGGACATGCGGGCTGATGTCAAACTGCAGGCCACGTGTCTGCTGCGGGGCATCCTGGCACAGCACCCCGCCAGCATCCGAGGTGTGCTCGGCCAGCTGGCCGTGCAGCTGCTGTCCTGCTTCAGTGAGGTGAGGGGCGCGGGGCAGCGGGGAGCACCCAAACACCCCCGCACCGTGCAGAGCTCAGCACCACTCCCTATGTGTGTTCCCTTCCAGGACAACACAGAGGTGCGCTGGCGCTCCATGGAGCTCTTTGCACTGCTGCTGGAGGCGCCGGGCAGGAAGCAGCTGCTGCCACAGGCGGAGAGGAGTCTGCTGCCGCTCTTCATCCACATGAATGAGGACATCCCCAACGTGGCCCAGGTGAGCGCAGCTCATGGGGTCACGGGGTCGCGGGGTCACCTGGCGTGACAGCAGCCCACCCTGCTGATT
>NW_011102045.1:0-441 GCF_000146605.3 Meleagris gallopavo | reverse complement strand
GTAGTCTCCTACACTTTAAATCTACTCATATAAAAAGATTCTACTATCGTACACATTCTGAAATGCTTTAACATCTTTCATGTTAAATTTCATTTCTGTTATATTTTCCTTACATAAAGCCACTATTCCTTCCCACCTGTTTGTTCTCCCCATGTTTGGAAGTGTTTTCCAGAATTATTTTCACCATCACTTTTCCAGGTATTCCAGAGACTAACCCGTAGCTACTCTGATCTTTCTTTCTGTCCTTTTTGAAGATAGGCATGATATTTCATAGAATCAGAAAGATTGGAAAGATCAGTAAGATCATTCAGTCCAACAGTCAACTCACCACTATCATACCACTAAACCATGCCACTCAATGCAACATCTATCCTTTTCTTGAAAACCTCCAAGGATAGTGACTCCACCACATCTATGGGCAGCCTGATCCTGGCCTGACCT
>NW_011102044.1:0-467 GCF_000146605.3 Meleagris gallopavo | reverse complement strand
CCTGAAAGTTCAGGCTTATCTCCCAGTAAAGAGTTTTATGCAAAGATAGAAAGGCAGATTTTGAGTTCTCTCATCTGTTTTTTTATAAGACTAAAAGTCTTACCATCTCCATCTCTCTCACCTTCACTTTCTTGCTCATCTTCATAACCAGAGCAAGAATCTAAACTCCAGTCCAGGAAGCTGTCCAGAAGACTTTCTTCCTGGATGGATAGCTCAGCTGTAGGTGTAGTCACTAAGCTGCCCTTGTCATCCTGAGTGCTGTCTTCCCTCCTCCTGTAGCAAGAGCATCCAGAAGTCACACATTAAAAGCCAAGTCTGCTTCTCCAGCTCTTCTAATAGGCATGTCAGGCGAAGGTAACGACAGAAAGAATGGAAGCTCAGGATGCCAGAGAGGAGGAAAGGCTCACACAAGTCTTCACAGACCTTTACAGCCATGAGTTATACTCACCTTTTAGATCTCTTTCCAG
>NW_011102043.1:0-600 GCF_000146605.3 Meleagris gallopavo | reverse complement strand
TACGAGACTGGATGTAGACTACTTATAACCCACTAAGATCCATCCTTCACAGAATATATCACCAAAATCAAATTAATTAATCTTTGAAACAAACGGGAAAAAAAAACTGTGATATTTTGAGAGCTAAAGCTTCATATCAGCACACATACAGAAAAAAAATGCAGAAGCGCATATTGCATTTGTGCACAAAAAAAAGTTTTTAAAATGCAAACAACCTGATTGATTGTCTTCCAGATGAGCTGAAAAACGCTAACAATTTCAGTAAGAAATTATTGCGCACACTATTGACGTATGTGCACTGTACATCTCCTTATTTGCTCCATTTGGCATTTTATTATCTTTAATGGTGATTAATATCACCAAAAAAGAAAAAAAAACAAACCAACCAACCACAGAACAAGCTACTACCTCCCTTCTCCCTCCAGCATACTCTCTCTGAAATAACACAACAGGATCATCTCTCTTCTTGTCAAGCCTGATGAACAAACTGCAAATGTGAAAGCCTGCTCCATTTTATCAGCTATTCTGCTCTAATAAAAGAATACCCATCATACAAAACGCTCTGAGAACAAGCTTTAGTTCATAATGCGGATTTTTTTT
>NW_011102042.1:0-788 GCF_000146605.3 Meleagris gallopavo | reverse complement strand
GGGCAGCTCTTTGCTCTGATATCTGAGGAAGAGGTTCGTGTCTTAAAATGAGAAATGCTGTCTCTGACATCAAAACTGAGCCTGAGGATCAATCCAAATCAGAGCTGAGGAAGTTAAATGAGGCAATTGCTGTTAATTGTTGTCTCTGACATTTCAGCATCCTACGTGGATTCATGGCTAGAGGCACCCTGCTCCTCTGGGGGCTCCTTGCTGCCCCACATGAAGCCTTTTGGCCAAGTTTTGGGGGAATATTTGCAGAATTGCTTCAGTGTTTCTTTCTGGCACCTAGAAGCAAATAAAAAGGTCATTGCAGGGTTAAATGCACTTTAAAAACCAACCTCTTGCTTTTGCTTACCAATTGGCTAATAAGCCACAAAGTGGATTTTCTCAGATTAATTCCCATGCACTACATTTGCTTACTGCTTTTCCCCCATAAGTCTGCTCACCCAGCAGAGCTGGCAGCCCAGGGCAGGACTTCCTTCCCTCTGTACAACTGCTCTGAGGGTGTCCTTGTGCCCCATCCTTCCTAACACCCCAAAATTCAGGATCTCACCCGTGACTTCTGTGATGTGTACCACATCAGCACTGCAGAAAACTCACCCTGGGCATCTGTTGTGGGTTTTTCAAGGAGTAGAGGCTTGCTGTTGTGTTTGCAGGTGTGTACCCCAGACTCCACATTTCTGGGAGCCTCTTTAAGTTGTACAAGCTGGAAGGAGGCTGGCAGTGTCACACAGTCACAGCTCATGTCCCCAGACCACCAGCTCTGCCTAAACCGTTCCTGACAGCTG
>NW_011102041.1:0-765 GCF_000146605.3 Meleagris gallopavo | reverse complement strand
GCTTCTCGTTTCATCTCCTCATTATATTTCTGCAGCTTCACCTTTGGTCTGAGATCATCCAGGTTAGGGTTTTCGGTTTCGTTTTTTTTTTTTTAATTTTTTTTTCCCCCCGCAGAAACTTGGAATGAAACCATTTCCTCAGTCTGAAAGGAGGGGGGCTGCTCTTCTCCCGGTGCAGCTGCACTCACAGAGCTGCAGAGTTTTGCCGGAGCAGCTGCAGCGCACGTGTGAGGCTGTTGGGAATCTGTGTAACGCCGATCCTTTTGGGGCTGTTGTCGTTCCTGCAGGCTACCGCTATGTGATCCTCGACATCCCTCTGCTCTTCGAGACCAAGAGGTTGACCAAGTTCATGAAGCACACCGTCCTGGTTTACTGGTAAGGGCCGCGAGCGCTGGGCCACCTCCCCGTCCCTCCGTGCCCCTCTCAGCGCCGCCCTCTGCCCCGCAGCGACCCGCAGACCCAGCTGGCACGGCTGAGGAAGAGGAGCGGGCTGTCCCAGGCTGAGGCCGAAGCTCGCATCGCCTCGCAGCTGCCGCTGGATGAGAAGCGCCGTTTGGCCACTCACGTCATCGACAACTCCGGCGACCGCGAGAGCACGCGCCAGCAGGTGCTGCGGCTGCACGCGAGGCTGGAGGATTCCCTGGACTTCCTGTGGGCACGGCTGGCGCTGGGGACGGCCGTGGCTGCGCTCGGAGGGCTGCTGTACCTCCTCCTCCAGCATTTCATCTCTTAATTCATCTTTTGGGGGTTTTTTCTTTTCTTTTC
>NW_011102040.1:0-929 GCF_000146605.3 Meleagris gallopavo | reverse complement strand
AAATATCGGCTTTTCTTGGTTCTTTTAACACCTAAGTATTTTGTAAAGGGGAGCTCTGGAGACGATTCACATTCAATTAAATAGTATCAGCCTGATATTTATTAGTAAATTATCTTCTATCCCAGTTTGGGAAAAATCATGAATCTGCTTTCCTTCTCCCTTTAGGTGCCACTTTCTGGAACTCAGTTTTTCTGCTCCCTTTTGCATGTGATACAGAAGGCAATGATGTATTTGTGATGAAGCCTAAAAATTGCTTCCAAGGCTAGTGAATATCTCATTCCTCTGAACCCTAATCAAATGATTTTTGAATCTTCATCAACTCTGTGTTCAACATCTGAGTTATTAGTGTTGTCTAAAGACTCTGTGCATTACAGTGGAAATTATTTAGAATATTTAGAAGTATATTTTAACAATGTGGTCATCTTTTCACATTGTGAAACCTCAAGTCCATTTGAGTTGTGTGCACTACTGTCAAAAATAGATGGGCACTGACTTTAACTCAGTCATTTTAACATTTGTGCTGTCTCAGAATGGCTTATTAGCTATTATTCAGCACTGATAACGCTATTTCAGAAAGACTACATATTCCTCTTATATTGTCCCATTCCAATAATTCCTTGAAAAGCTTGTTTCAAAATAGAACAGAGTGCTACTGCATTTTTTTCATTAGAATATCTGCACTTGTGAAAATATAAGTGCTTTAGAGTATAAAATAATCAGATCATCATAGTATTCAAAAAATAAACATTACACATGTAAGTGCTGCCAGCAAAAATCAACTCCTTTCAACTGACATGGCTCTCTTTACTGATGTATTTAAAAAATAACAATAAAAGCTCATATACATGATATAGAAACAACTAACATGGCAACAGTCAAACATCTAGAAGTACAACCTGTGCTTATGGTTAATTTGAGAAACATGAGGT
>NW_011102039.1:0-1635 GCF_000146605.3 Meleagris gallopavo | reverse complement strand
CTGGCATCTGCACTTGGCTCTTATTAGGTGATGCCATATGGTACAATTAGAAGTGAAGACAGAGGACCATTTGAATAAGTTAAACTTAATTCGATCTACAATTAAAACATTCTCATTCATCTGCATGCATTCAAGACACTAAGCTCTAAAGTGCTTCCCATTTGATATTACCATACCTTTTGTATTTTTGAAACTCTAAATCACTAAGCTGGACTTCTATTGTAATTTGCGTAAGTTGGGCATTTGTTTTCTCCATGAGATGGTTTTGCAGTCTGTAGCATGGTTAGCCTGAAGTTGTGTACAGCTCCTTCTGTCCCACATTCTCAAGGCAAGCGGGGGCTCTTTTACATGTTTTTTGCTTCCCACAGAGATATCTACAGAATTGAATTAAACTTTGTCTTGTGATACCCGCATTCTAGGTATGGCACAAAATAAATCTGCGTGTCATCAATAAAGGATTTTTTAATTGGCAAGACTGTATTATTTATTCATGGGAAGATAAGTGAGTCTTAGAATGCCTTCTTTCCCAGAAGGTTAGGGGGTTGCACACAACTCACAAATCTTTCTTGATAATCCTCTACTTGAACCAGAAATTATATTATGCTTTTGTTCTTTCATGCCGAAAACTGACCAAGCGGGCAATGATTTATTAAGCTAGACTCTTGAGTCTCCTGCCACACAACCCACTTAGTCACAGTAATGGCTGTGAAACAGATCATGCATTCTAAGATAGGCTATAATTTGTGTTAAAGAAACTTGTCCTTTTCAATTACCGAATTTAATTTGCAAAGCCTTATAAAAGGTTATGAAGTAAAAAGAAACAAAGCGGCTAAACTTCGGGTTGCAATGTTACATGTTACACATACCCACAGAGCAGAAAAGAAAAAAGCTTTTTGGTACGGAATCAAAAGATTTCAAAAAAATGAAAAAATAAGAAATACTTTCACATAACGAAACATAAAGCAGACCTTTGCAGATATGTAGCATTCTTCCAGTTTACAGTTTTGCATCTTGACTCTCCATTTACAAACAAACAGGCCAACATATGCTTTTATACACATTCTCAGTGAAAGACTGGAACTGGAATTCAGTTACAGAAGATGAAACATTTCTTGAAGAACTGACTCCGGGTAGCAAACAAAGTACCATGCAGTTTTGGATAACAATTAAGCACATCTCAAATTTGAATTTCAGTCTTTCTGATTTCAGCTTACATCTAAGATTATACTTATTACTGAATAGCTAAACCTGGTGCTTAAAAACTGTTTTCCAGAGAACGCATCAGGAAAACAAAGGCAACTGTTTTGAAATAAATGTAATTTCTCCAAATAAACTATTGCAACATGCTAATTCATTAAAACTCATCTTCAGAATATATCTGGAAATAATTGATGCAACTTCGTTATTCACAGGTCAAAAGCCTAATAATTTGCTTTGAAGAATGGTTGATGGAAGATATTTCTTACTACCCTTGCAGTAGGTTCCACCAGCTACTTACCATACAGATAAAAAAGGAGTCGGGATGAAGCTCTTTAGGAAGTTTCTGTGACATCAAGCACTAAACTGCCCTAAAATTTCACAATAGCTTTAAGGTTTTCTTCCTTTGCATGAACATGTAGTTTGGAAGAGGGAATG
>NW_011102038.1:0-448 GCF_000146605.3 Meleagris gallopavo | reverse complement strand
GTCATTTAAAATAAATTAAAACCTCTACACTGGGCTAGCAAATATACAGATGGTGGTGTGCTGTGAGTGTGCAGGTAGTCACAACAACTATCACTCACAGCTGAATGTTGCAGAGCACATTTATGCTAACAATCAAACATATGCATGTTCTGTTCTAATTGTCCCCACACACACCTCCCCTGCGAGGTCTAGAGAAATATGAAGCAAACGGTGTGGCTATGTAATGATGCATTTGATGCCATGTCAGAAATGGGATCTCTCTAAATATTACTCACAGACATTTTTCCAGTGTTCTCTCTGTTTCTTTCTTGAAGGCAGGCTGATCTCAGTAGTTGCCTTTTCTGGCAGTGGTAGAAAATGTGTGTGTAAATACTCCGCATGTATAAACAGCTCCTTTACTCCTGGACAAAAAGGATGTTAAAATGAAACTAAAGCTTGAAAGTATGTT
>NW_011102037.1:0-503 GCF_000146605.3 Meleagris gallopavo | reverse complement strand
AGTTGAGCCCTGTTTGAACTGGTCTTCTAGATGTAAAAGCCTCTCTGCAACGTTACCACTCCATTAGTCTTTGTGGCCAATATCCACCTACAGAGGAACCTAGATTTCGCTGGAGTTACTTCTCCATGAGGCCAGTGGTTGTGTTGAGGGATAAACCTGCCTCTGCAGTTGCCTGCTGGCAGCAGTCTGTTGGACTGTGATGCTGGGGAGGTCATTCCCCATTCCCATGAGGGCAACAATGGACACAAGTATTCTGGTTTCCTTTTGAAGGGAATTTCCCTGAATCTTCTGATGCCCCCAGATGAAAGTCACGGTTGGGTTGTGAGTTGGTTTAGATCCTCTAAAAGGAAAGCTGCTCCAGGAATGTGAGTTATGTTGAATTCAGAGCTTCAGTTTGGGTCAGTATTGTGAATTTGTTTGAGAGAAGCTTTAGAAGAGGGCAGTACTCTCTGAAAAAACATTGTGTTAGAGAGCCCCTTCTAATGTTCAAACATTATTCTTTA
>NW_011102036.1:0-562 GCF_000146605.3 Meleagris gallopavo | reverse complement strand
TTTTTCACGTGGTAAATCACTTACCTTAGGTAGCCTGCAGCTATCAAGTTCAGTACACCTCCTTAATTTTTAGAAAAAGCATGGTATAGTCATTGTAAATAAGTTTGGTCATTGCTATCTTCCTTTGAAATTCAACTTGCATCTAGTAGAGGCAACATAAGCAAATAAGACAAATCAAACAAATCAGTGTCAAGATAAAATCATAATTAGTCCCACAAGCTTTTGGAGCTGAGACATTCCTCCCATAGTGCAACCCTAAAACTATGAAATTGTTTAAAAATCATTAAAAAAAGAAAATAATAAGAAACCTTATTGTGAAAAGCTTCATCAGCTCTTTCAGATTAAATCCCCACTGCACGCCTCCACTTACAGTTTTCATTTGTTTGGTATTCCACTCAGTATACATACTAAAACATACCACTCAGCATTTTATATATTCCAGTGAAGTCAGTATCTGGCAGCCTCTATTTTTTCCCAGCCAGTGTCATTTCAATTGACATATTATAATAAGCATTAATTTTGTTATTACGACATGTTTGGAAACTATTAAGTGAGCAAGAAT
>NW_011102035.1:0-436 GCF_000146605.3 Meleagris gallopavo | reverse complement strand
TCACTGCGTGATCACTGCATGGAAGGCACTCTTTGGGTAGGATTAGAGCTGCTTATACAACAGGCTTTTTGCCAGCCCAGCTTTTTGATACACTGGTGGCTATATTTTTTTTTAGTAGAAACAGAAAGTTTTTGCTTTTTTAAACCCTTGTAGAAATTCTGCTTGCTTCCTCCTTGCTGATAATGATAGTAGTACATTCTTCTGGCATATGGTTTTTCAACTCCACTTCCGAGATACCCTGACTCTGGCAGGGACCAGGAAATCCCAAATGATGACAAAGTGTGAGCGCCAGCTGCATTGACCTGTGTCGATACTGGGTCCATTGCTGCTAACCAGAGCTGCTCCTGTCATCCTAGAGCACACGCTGGGCAGGTAGAGAGACAAGCCAGCATGCTTGTCCTGGTATAAGGCTAATAATGTGTAAAGCACTTTCAGA
>NW_011102034.1:0-716 GCF_000146605.3 Meleagris gallopavo | reverse complement strand
CGGGACCGGAGGCCCTATGTAGAGTTAACGATATACTGGTCCCGGAAAATGTCCAGAGAGTTATGGCACTAGTTGATACTGGAGCAGAAACATCAATTATTTACGGAGATCCGAACAAATTTCATGGAGACAGAGTGATGATTGGTGGTTTTGGGGGACAGACTATTCCTGTAACCCAGACGTGGTTGACGCTGGGGGTTGGGCATCTCCCATCCCGGGAGTATAAGGTATCTATTGCCCCAGTCCAGGAATACATTTTGGGCTTAGATATTCTATGGGTTCTGGCTCTAGTTCAGACTTGGACAGAGATGTATCAGTATCCGGGCAGTGCAGGCAATATTAAGAGGCCATGCGAAACACTGATGATCTCCTGCTGACATCCGACTCACTGGAGGCAGTAGGACAGGCGGCGGATTCATTAACCGCCTATTTACAACAGAGGGGATGGGCTATAAATCCCCCAAAGGTGCAAGGTCCGGGCCTGTCCGTAAAATTCCTGGGGGTGGCTAGGGAAGCAGGAGAAAGAGTTCTGTTTTCTGGTGGGTATGGGTGCCTCTCACCACCTGTAGATGATTTTGCAACAGTAGTAGGAGCTGCTGCCCAACAAGAGGAAGCTTACCTTCTGGGATCAATTACCTATGGGCTGAGAACGCAAGTAGGAATGCATAAATCCTTGTACATGCCAGGTTCTCCAAAACTGTTATTCTGGCAAGACT
>NW_011102033.1:0-696 GCF_000146605.3 Meleagris gallopavo | reverse complement strand
CAGCAATACTTTATGTTGTTCTTTTTAAATTAATCTTCTAACATCTCAAAGAAAATCAAGGCACCAAACACTGAAAAATTATTCAGATTCTTTTGGGACAAACTGATTATTATTTGAATGATAAACTGTGAAGTGTGTTAACTAAAAGGTCTTGCTGGAGTAGTGCTATGCAATAATTTTAGAAATGTTCAGTGGCCAAGATCTAAATACACAAACGGATTTAGATTTATCAGTTTGCATAATACTATATAGCAAAGTGTCACCTATTAAATTTTACTTTCATACAGAAATTTAGATTAACTCTACTTTCTTATTTTTTCTGTTAAAATTAGACATGAATGTTACTGCATCATCCACCAAGTGTACTGTTAGCACGTTTTCATTCTGAGAAAAGAGCTGTTTTATATCTGATATGAAGGTGAGAAAGAGTTAAGAGCAGGGAAGAAGCCTGAAAAGTAAAATAAAAATAGAAGTAAAAATTCTAAGCCTTTGGAATAGTAATTCCTTATCTTTTTGCTGCTGTTTGTTATGCTCTAAGCAGGACCACATGATAGTGACAGTTAATAAAGGTTCTGCCTGATTATGATTAGAACTAAGAGAAATTTTCTTTGCTTTTAGAATTCCAAGAATGGGCTTTATTCAAGTATTGCAGTTACTGCTTATTTACATAATTGCAAAAATTCTTCAGTGACAGAC
>NW_011102032.1:0-378 GCF_000146605.3 Meleagris gallopavo | reverse complement strand
GTCCAGCCTCAGCCTTGCACTCAACCCCCTTCTGCCCCCCACCAACCCACCCTGTGCTTTCCAGCAATGCCATAAAGCCTTTGGAGAACTGAAAGCCAACCTTAAACCCTAACTCAACCCTATAGCTAACCCAATGCAAAGCAATGCAATGCAGCCAAATCCAAAGCCACGATTCTCACTTTGCACACACCCCGGCTCACTGCCGTCCCCTCGCTCCCATCCCTTCCCACAAGTCATGGCCATGCTTGGAGCACTTCTAACACCACTCCTGGTGCCTCCAAGTGTTCAGCCATCCCCTGTCCCCATCCCTCACCTGCTGATCCAGCCGCTGGCTCTGGGAGCTCAGTGCTGCTCAGTGTCGCTCGAGGATGGGAAATG
>NW_011102031.1:0-532 GCF_000146605.3 Meleagris gallopavo | reverse complement strand
GTGACCATTAAGTCCAATGCCTCATGCAACAAAGGGCAGTGTATAACTTTTCGTGCATCAAACATGCAATTGCTATTTTGGTTAGGAAGTATCTTTTAGAAAAACAGACAGAACTGGATAGCAAAACTTCAGGCAAAAGGACAGTTCAGTTATTCACAACATGTTAGGTTAGGATGTAGATCGAATGCAGCTTTCTCCAGCTAACTTCACCTTCACTGTCACTTACTCAAAATCTAATTAAAGATTACAGGAAAATCTCAATGCTTATCAGGTTCCTTCTCATATTTATCTTCTCAATACCAAACAGATGTCAACACACATTTGAAACTTTGGTAACCCATTTTAAAAAACTGATAATATCAACACAGTAAATTATAGAAGATGTGGCTTTTTTCCACTCTGTTCCAGTGATTAACTGCTGTGTATCAACAAAGAAAGAACTCTAACTCTAGTTCAGGGTCAAGAAATTCCCTACACCTCAACGATTAATAATCCAAATCCATTAAAAAAAATAGGACACCACTATTTATCT
>NW_011102030.1:0-640 GCF_000146605.3 Meleagris gallopavo | reverse complement strand
CAGTATTTAAAGCTGTTTAGACTGTCCTTGCAGCAGTGGCATGTGGCTGAAAGTGGTTAATTGGCAGCAGAATGTGTCTAAACAACATCTCTGCTGTCTGTATTATAAAACGATCAGAAACCAAATGATCACAATAGTCTGGAACAGGAAGAAGCTGCAAATACGTCAGAAGCTTTATTTTTCTTTTTAGGCACTGTCTGAAGCACTTGCTTCTAGGGGCTTCCATAAAACACCAAAAGTTTTGAGAAATTTAGATTCTCTCACTTATCTTAGGAGAAGTGGGTGGTGAAACATTTGAAACGTTGGTATATTGGGAACTTAGAAATTTGCTCCATATCCACTGGTTTTGAAGAACATCAAGCTCATATTCTGTGGTGTGAAGTTTCCATCTTGCACAGATTGCCTTCCCTGCCTCTCAACCAGGTTCGTTCCCTCCCCATCCCCACTTAAACCAGTGCTGGAAGAGGAATGTTTCAGTTGTTTTCTTTCCTACCCCACTGTCCCATGATCCATCGCTCCCTTTATCTATGAGATGAATGAACCAGACTTCACTCTTGATACCTATACTTGAAATTCCAGCAACTGAATGAAGAAAAGACTGTAACAGTCCTTTGGAAAACTTATGTTCTGCAACTTTGTA
>NW_011102029.1:0-916 GCF_000146605.3 Meleagris gallopavo | reverse complement strand
TCTGGAAAGGTACATTCTCAGGCTGTCCTTCAGCCTTGACATACTAAAACTGTGCCCAGTTCCATGGGCCATGGTGTTTAAATGCTCAATGACTTCTTTTCCTCCTAAGTTCTGGGCCATACTGGCCTGAACTGAGCAGAGCTGTGAACAGCTGTTTTGGAAGAGCCTAAAGAAAACATGGCTGTGGGCCTTTTGAAAATCACTAATAATATTGGATTTAGAGGTGAGCTCTACTAGGCCTCCCCGCATAGCCACTGTGTATGCACCTTGGCTGAGTACTACAAGCTGTTGCACTTTGCCTTGCCAAGAGAGGTCATTTTGAGCTCAGCAAGGCAACTTCACCCTCAGCAAATGTTCCACTCAGCCTCAGTAATGAATTGAGTTGCCCACTGGTGAGATAAGAGTCCCTGACAATACTTAAAGAAGCCTCGTGATTCATAAGCTACTTTTCCCTTCCAGATCCACATAAAACTTTCTTGGGTCTTGACACTAGGGCCAGTGATAGCATTCTAAAGTATCAATGATCCCAGGGTCATTTTCTTCAGGATAATATCCTGCTTTCCATCCAATCTCATCTCATCTCATCTCATCTCATCCCATCATGCTGCACACCTCTTCTTTATCTGTGGCATCCATACCATGGTAACACCTGTACAACACTTTTCTCTGCTCATCTTCACTGGCTTGCATCAAAACTATCCTTACCCTGTCCATCTCCTATGTGACTCTCTGCACACCTCTCTAGGGAAGGTAGTAACAATGCAAGTTCTATAAATCACTTTAGCCAAGCATCTCCACCAGTGTCAATTTGGCCAGGTGAATTTCAGAAAGAATTTTGTGGTACCTCTTATAATCACAAGTAAGGATGAGAAGACATGAAGGAGTGACTTGCTATCAAGCAGCTCAAAAGCTGTTT
>NW_011102028.1:0-990 GCF_000146605.3 Meleagris gallopavo | reverse complement strand
AGAAGAGAAGAGAAGAGAAGAGAAGAGAAGAGAAGAGAAGAGAAGAGAAGAGAAGAGAAGAGAAGAGAAGAGAAGAGAAGAGAAGAGAATCATAGTATATTTATAAAGATGCACAGCACAATTGCTCACTGCCAGCCAGGCTCTAAGCAAAAGTAGTCCTTCAACCATTTCCCTGCATTTTTATAGTTGAGCACAACAACATGTGTTGTGAAACATCCCTTTGATCAGTCTGGGTCAGCTGACTTGGCTGTGTCCCCTCCTAGCTCCTTGTGCAGAGAAGTCTTTGATCTGTATAGTTACTGTTCTGCAATAACTAAAATGCTTGTGTGCTGTGAACACTATTTTCACCCTAACACCAAAACAAAGCATCGTATCAGCTATTAGAAAGAGAATTAACTCTATCCCAACCAAAACTAAGACATCTGTTAAAATTGTTGGCACTTCTTCATCTTTGTTTTACTTTAGTAAGAAGCTTTGTTCAAAATCTTGTTTTATGTCAATTCTGTGTTAGAAGTAATTTCCTGAAATGCAGATCTATTAGTTTTACTGACAGTAAGTTGCTTGAGTCCCAAAACACAAGAATGAAAGTATTAGGTGAATGTATCCTAAACTAAACCTATGCATATCTAACTGAAATTATTTAATGTGCAGAAGCCTTAACTACCTTAGACTTTTCCAACCAGACCATACAATGCCCTTTTGATTTACTATCAAAATGGAACAAGAAGAAACAAAGCAAAGAAGTTATCTAGTTAACCTGAACCCTTTCTCCAGAGTCAAGCTCCATGTGAATTGGATTAAGATAGGCACCATGTCAGGAGCTAATAAAATAAAATAGAAATGTTTGTTTTACCTAGAGTTGTCTCATCATACTGGGAGTAGCAAGAAATGGTTGTTGGGGTAGCCCAGCTGGCCTCACAGCTGTAAGAAGACTAATGATGGTATAACAGAAAGTTGAATTGCTTATTAAAGCATGAGCAGATATATTTC
>NW_011102027.1:0-1008 GCF_000146605.3 Meleagris gallopavo | reverse complement strand
TGAACATTTAAGATGAGTAAGAACAGTATGGCTTTCTGCAAGGAGTTCACCAACAATAAGAATTGTTATTTCAATATCTGAAAGGCATTCAACCACTTCCTTGGAAAAAATTTCAATCAACAGTTTCTTTCCCTAATAGCAAGCTAGTTCTTAACTTCAGCTACACAACAGCACAGTTTAGATGAGCATTATTATCACTCTTAAGAACAGTTACTTTATAAAAGTAGTTTAGGAGTCCCTTTAAGTGTATGTCCTTCAGTATATTTCTAGCAAAGGACAAAAATTAGTTTCCTCATATAAACTGGCCTCAACAACCCTCCCTAAGGACAGCTTTTATTAGAAGCCACTACTAATCTTTAATTCATTCAGTTTGATGCACGTGGAGACACGCATACAGAGCAAGAAGTCCCACGGCCTTTAGATGCACACCTTGAGTTCTCTTTGCTTTAGTTTATCAGCTTCTGTATTACTTCTATTATGTTTTAAACTTGCACAGAAAACTTACAGAAAAAAGCATGTTCTTCTTGTCTTGGTTTACAGCACGAGGATCTGGTACAGGATCAGTGTGCTTAATAACAGACACAGATTCACCTAAAAGGAAGGCAACAGTCTTAAGAGATTACACATATACCATTTAAATTCTGTAAGGAATCAAAAGTCAATCTGCAGTCCTAAACATTTTTACAATGTCCAACTGCTTTCTTCTAATGATATGGACTGCTTAAGTGAAACAGGAAATGTTTAAGAACTGTATTTTAATGAAAATTAGATAGGATGTAAGTAAACATTTTATATGTTTAGGCTCAACAAAGCACATATCATATCCCTTTTAAAGGACATAAGCAGCAGATGATTCACTCATCACTTTAAAGCAGCAAGAACTACTGCATGAAGGATGACCTCTCATCCTTACTTCACAAACCAGTTTCTACTTCAGTGCTGTTCTGTGTGCTTCTCACACAGCCACAAGCTTTTCTGTTCTCTATGTATTGGAAGAGTTATGTTCTC
>NW_011102026.1:0-526 GCF_000146605.3 Meleagris gallopavo | reverse complement strand
CAAAAATAGAAAAGTAGTGTAAAACTTGGAACCACAAACTAGAGTTTATTTTTAGAAGGGCTATGCTGAGGAGGAAAAGAATAATGCCTTTATTTCAGCTACAGATCTTGAATTTCTTCATTGTTTTAAGGGCACAACCCAGGGCATGAGTATGTCCTGGATTTAATTATACTTAGCCCTTAGGCACTTTATCTGTATAGGTGAGTGTAAGGATGCTTCTGTTCCAAGTAGTAGTATTTCCTGTACAACATTGTTTCCTTAGAATACGCCAGTGTTTTTCTGGGCTTTTTTTTGTTTTTGTTTTTGAAAAGCAGGTAAAGCTGACTCTGCAGCTGTGGATACCAAAGAAAAGTACAGTCCTGTGTAAGAGAATGGTAAGATACTTGTATTAGGGTAAGTATCAGGTGTACCACAACATCCAGTAAAGGACTGGTCAATGTTTCTCCTTCAGTAAGATGAATATATTTTAAGGCATATGTTACTGTTCTGGACCAGAGGCTATGACATACTATGCCTGAATCAGAAT
>NW_011102025.1:0-539 GCF_000146605.3 Meleagris gallopavo | reverse complement strand
ATTCTCTGTACCTGAATCCATGTGTGTTTCCTATGACATAACAGGTGCAAATAATTATCCCCATTCTAGTTTTGTCCCAGTATTAAAAACAATCTCAGTTATTTCTGCCTATTTCATTTCTTTCTGTTTTTATGATAACAGTTGGGGTTAAGTAGGAAGAAAAGATCTGATAGTCTGGAAGTGGTGGTTGTTAGGTAGTTGAAGCATGCTTGTTCTCTAAGAACAAGCTGAGCGAGCGCATCTGTAGTCAATTTTTTCAACGTTTGTGCTGTATTGGTTTCAGTCCCATGAAGATCAATCAGACTCTTAAAAAATATAGCTACTATGGTATTAGTGAGGAGGTCAATGTTTGTTTATGGGTCTGAGTGTTACATTGGGACATTTTGGAGATCAATGAACTATGTCATGCTGTGTCAATGCATCTAGATATCATGATGTCAATGAAAGAATCACATATGGTAGTAGTAATATGTATGAGAACTCACCCTGTCTTGCATACCAGTATTTGTTTAGTAACCAGAGAAACATAAAAACTGTAT
>NW_011102024.1:0-355 GCF_000146605.3 Meleagris gallopavo | reverse complement strand
CCCCCCAGGTGGCAGCTGACCCATCATTAGAGGCATCACCCCAGGTGGCAACTGAACCACAGTTGGGGACATGCCCCCAGGTGGCAGCTGAACCACGGCTGGGGGCATCCCCCCAGGTGGCAGCTGCGCTCCCTGTCCCCTGGACACCCGGCACCCCAGGCCAGACAGAGGCCTGAGGCACCATGTAGGTGACAGTGGGGACGTGGAGGGGTTGGAAGGACACCGGCACTGCTCTGCTGGGCTGCATTGCAGCAGTGGCCGGTGGAGGCACGAAGGATCCACATAAAGCGGCGTCGGGTGTCGGAAGCACCGTCAGCGTGCGTGGAGGAATTCTCTCTGTGGGGAAATGCCCAAA
>NW_011102023.1:0-691 GCF_000146605.3 Meleagris gallopavo | reverse complement strand
CCAGGAGGTTGGAGAGAACTAGTCTGAATTTAGAGAGAGAAGCTGGAGCGAGGCCGCCGGGGAGGCTGTCAGGCATAGGATGGATGACGTGGTGGGCAACCCGGGAATGGATCCCCCGAGTTCCTCGGCCAGTGGGTGGGGAAAGGGAGCGTGTCTCATGTGGCCAGGAGGTAGGGACTGCAAGGGGTCGGAGCTTGGAGAACGTTTGAGAACTTCCACAGCAGTTTCTGCCTGTTGGCCGTCCCTTGAGTCCAAAACGTAAACCTGTTCCGAACCCCTCTATCACCTCCTTGAACATCCAACCATGGCCTAGCGATTCTGAACATCACGGCTGCCCTCTGTGACATCACAGCCGCCTTCTGTGACATCACGGCTGCCCTCTGTGACATCACGGCTGCCCTCTGTGACATCACAGCTGCCCTTTGTGACATCACAGCTGCCTCCGCCCACCGCCAAGGGCTGCAGCGTGGCGGAGCCCCTGTGGGCTCAGAGCTTTTGGGACCGCGGTGCTGAGAGGACGCGCTGCTTCCAGGGCTCAGCTATTGCAGAATGGCGAGGAGAAAGGCTGCGCAAACAAGGCGCCCAAGGGCGTCTAAGAGCTGCGCAGGGAGCCGGGCTGTGGGCGAGGGCCAGCAGGTCCCCGCTGGGGACACATCAGTGCAGAGGCAAAGGTACGAGGCGGGTGGAACCC
>NW_011102022.1:0-463 GCF_000146605.3 Meleagris gallopavo | reverse complement strand
GGAGAGAGACAAGCACATCGAAGCAGTGCCTCCTGGTCCCACCCACCCCCTCGGTCCTTGCGTGGAGGAAGCAGCTCTGTTTACCCAGAAGGACTCAGAAAACACACACACATACACACACACACACAAAAAAATCCTAAAACGAAAACACACGACGTGCTGAAGGCCAAATGTCAAGCCCCACTTTGTGGGGCTGAGTCGCGTCAGCAGGGAGTCGTTAGGCAGTTCTGCTGGGACTTGTTTTTGGCACAGACTCAGAGCTGATACCCATTCTTCTGCGTGGTGAAGCAGCCGTGAAGAGCAGGGAAATGGGCCTCTCCTAAGTGGGATGCACAAAGCAGGAGCTCTCGGGAGGGCAAGGCTTCTGATGTAGAAAATCCAGCTTCTGACTCTAGAGTCATTCTCCTTCCTTCCACTGACTTGGGGTAGAGCTGTCCCAAGGGAGAGAAATCCCCAAATCCTT
>NW_011102021.1:4082-6782 GCF_000146605.3 Meleagris gallopavo | reverse complement strand
ACAATAAACCACTCCAATGTGGGGGATCTGTGGGGTATTTGTGGGGTGCGTGGGGGGTGTCTCTGGGATATCTATGGGGTACACGTGGTTTTGTTGGGCACAGCCCCAGAGCCACCCTGCGCCATGGGGTGTCCATGGGGTACCTATGGGATACGTGTGTTTCTGTGGGGTGCAGGCCTCGTAGCCACCCTGCTCTTTGGGGTATCTGTGGGGTATCTGTGGGGTCTATGGGGTATCTGTGGGGTATCTATGGGGTCTATGGGGTATCTATGGGGTCTATGGGGTATCTGTGGGGTATCTATGGGGTCTATGGGGACTATGGGGTATCTGTGGGGTATCTGTGGGGTCTATGGGGTATCTATGGGGTCTATGGAGTATCTGTGGGGTATCTATGGGGTCTATGGGGTATCTGTGGGGTATCTATGTGGTCTATGGGGTATCTGTGGGGATCTATGGGGTCTATGGGGTATCTGTGGGGAATCTATCGGGTCTATGGGGTGTCTTTGGGTTACACGTTTTTGCTGGGCAGGACCCTGGAGCCCCCCCTGCTTCTTGAGGGACCCATGGGTATCCATGGGGCATCCATGGGGTATCTATGGGGGATCTATGGGGGATCTATGGGGTATCCGTGGGGTATCTGTGGGGTATCTATAGGGTATCTATGGGGTGTCAATGGGGCGTCCATGGGCATCCATGGGGTGTGCGTGTTTGTGGGGTGGAGGCCCAGAGCCACCGTTCCTTGGGATGTCTGTGTGGTACCTATGGGGTGCGTGTGCGCTTTTGGGGTCTGCTCCGTGGGATTTCTATGGGGCGCCTGTGTTTCTGTGGCCGCTTTGACCTCCCCAAGATGGCGCCGCGCGCGCTCCCGCCCCTCTTCCTCCGCCTCTGTCCTCCCCAAGACGGCGGCACCCCACGCCACGGCCCGTGCGCTACGCCGCCGCATTTCTGGCGCGCGGCATCGCCCCGCTTCCGGCGCGTTTCCCGTCGTGCACCGCAGGGCGGTTTGGGAGCGCGGCAAGATGGCGGACGTTCTGGATCTGCACGAGCCGAGCGGCGAGGACTTCGCCATGGACGAGGACGGCGACGGTGAGGGCGGCCGAGGCCCGGCGGGCGGGCGGGCGGTGCGGCTCTGCTCCCGTTCCCCGCTCCCCGGTACGCCCCGCCCCGCCCCCGCTCGGGCTGCCCGGCCCTGACCGGCCGTCTTTCCGCAGAGAGCATCCATAAGCTGAAGGAGAAGGCCAAGAAGCGGAAAGGCCGCGGCTTGGGCTCAGGTGAGGGCGTCGCTGCGTTGAAACTCCGCGTCCCGGCGCCGCGCCGCGCCCGCGGGGCTGTGCAGGGCTGTGTGGGGTTCTGCGGGGGGGCTGTGGAGGGTTCTGTGGGCGGCTGTGTGGGGTTCTGTTGGGCTGTGCGGGGCCGAATGGTGGTTATGATGTTGAAAGGGTGTGTCTGGCATGAATAGTTACAACCTGTTGTTTTTCTCCCTCCATGTCTGCTGGACTCGTTTCCATCTCCCAGGCTCTTTTGCTAATCAGAGTGAGAATGCAGAATCTGCAGGATGGGATTCTGAGAAGTTTACCCTCTCAAATTCACTGGTTAAACTGCAGCTAGGGAAGCAGGAGAAAGAGTTCTGTTTCCTGGTGGGTATGAGTGCCTCTCACCACCTGTAGATGAGTTTGCGTATGGGGCTGCTGAGTCACGGCCTGAACCTCTGATTGATCACCTGAGGCGAGCAGTGAGCCAGCCACGGAGCACAGGTGAAGGCAATTCAGCTGTGCTGCAGGAGGGGGTGGAGCCTGGCTGCACTTCTCCTAGAGCCATGGAAGAGCTGACCAGCAGTGGGGAAGGGTCTCTGCTGGAGATCCGCTCCACGGGAGTTTTGCAGTGAGCCCAGGATAGGGTGAGTGTCTGTCTTTTCCTACTCCAGTATAATAATTACAGGAGATCAGCCAAGCTCCTGGATATAGTACCCCATCTGTGTTTTCATTGATTGTACAGTTGGCGAGCCAGGCAGGCCAAATATAGTTTATATCCTGGCTTTTTTGTGGAATTTCTATAAGTGGGTCAAGGGGGAGAACACCATTCCCCTAGATAAAATGATCCCTGGGCAGATCCCAGGGTTTCTGGGATCTCCTTATTATCAGTTAGCGACCATAATTGAGAAATGGGGTCCCCTGCGTACTTTGGGGAATATTTCCCCAGTACGCATGACAGAATACTTTCAGGGACTAGACAGAGACATCCTAACCACAAAAGAAAGGCAATTAGCTGCATCCCCAGTGGCATGGCCACTGTTAAATGCCTTAAATCAAGCTGAGACAAGATCAGATACCTTAGAGAATGAAAATCAGCTATTAAAAGCTCGTATTGACAAATTGGAACAGGAGCTTAGTGTATTAACAGGGAAAAAACCCAATTTTACAGTCTGTAGGTCAGGTCCGTAGTATTTCAGTGGATGATAGTCGTACCTCTGAAGTAGCGGACCTGGTTGAGCAGGAAAACAGGAGTTCTAAGTCAGATCTAGAGGTTCCACTTATGGCAGAGCCCCTGGAACTCCGTCCTATAATAACTCAAAAGACAAAACAAGTACCAGACAGACCGGCAGGGGTGCCCCCTGACCAACGGCCCCTGCCCAAACGCATTTACACGTAACAGCTAGGCCATATACTCTAACCGAATTGACTGATGTGGTGCAGCCATTTC
>NW_011102021.1:0-4062 GCF_000146605.3 Meleagris gallopavo | reverse complement strand
TTCCGCAGAGAGCATCCATAAGCTGAAGGAGAAGGCCAAGAAGCGGAAAGGTCGCGGCTTCGGCTCGGGTGAGGGCGGCGCTCCGTGAAACTCCGAACCCGGCGCCGCGTCGCGTCCTCGGGGCCGTGCGGTGCTGTGCGAGGTTTTGTGGGGCCGTGCGGGGCTTTAGGAGGCTCTGCGGGGCTGTATGGGGCTCTGCGGGGCTGTATGGGGCTCTGCGGGGCTGTATGGGGCTCTGCGGGGCTGTATGGGGCTGTGCGGGGCTGTATGGAGTTCTGTGGGGCTCACAGTGGACTGCGAGTTTGCTGAATTTCGTAGCTTAAATGGTTCCCAAGGTCCTCAACAGAAGGCTGAACTGATCAAAGAGAAGGAAGGAAGCAATTTGCCGGCCTCCCAGAACACCAGATCCTTCAGTCCCCCAGATCCTTCCCCAGGATGAACAGCCCCGGCTCCTTCTTTCTTTGGAGGAGAGCTGCTGCAGCCCTCAGCGCGTCCTCGCGGCCCCCTCTGGACCCGCTCCGACAGCTGCACGTCTCTCATGTGCTGGAGGCCCAGTCCTGGGCGCAGGGCTCCAGATGGGGCTGGCACAGCTGACGCTCTTTGGCTCTTCTCGTCTCCCCGTTCCCTCAGCCGCTGCCCACACGGCTTCCTTCTGAATCCTTTGCCAGCACCTCTGCTCTGCTCTGCACACAGTGCACAAACTCTCTCCAAGCGAGACGCCCAAAACTGTGCGCGGCACTCGAGGTGCATGTGGTGCTGTTAGGATTTTGTTATCCGCACTCCACATCGTGGCATCAGGTGGCGCCCGGTTGCTATTTCCGGGTGCCTGGTTCTCAGGAGAGAAGAGCAGCTACAGATCCCAGAAGACGTTCACGGTTCGGTCTCCATTTTCCGTGCAGAGGGAGGGAGAAAACTGCTCACAAGTCACGAGACGGCCCCGTCTTCCTCTGCTCGTCTCTGCGGTGTGTGCTCCCCGCCGTCTTGCCTGCAGCAGTAGTAAGGCCGTTGGTTTTGGACGCTCCCTCACTCTTTTTATTTCATGTACTCCCTTCACTTCCGATTCCATTGCATTCTGTCATCTCGCCTTCCGCCATCGTATCCAGTAAATCAGTTTTCTCCCTCAGCTCGTTGCCGCTGTTTTGTTCTTAGGCCCATCTCCCCGCCTCTTCCCCTTGTTCCCTTCCCCTTCACCAGGGGTGTGGGTCGCTGGGTCCCTCTGCCCTATTAGTCACAGAACCGGGCCGAAGCGACCCACAAACCGGTGACGGTGCGGTCCCACCAGTGCTGGCTGCAGAGGGCAATCTCTTCTCCAGGCCAGCTGGCCACACTGCTTCCGAGAGGAGCCAGGATGCCGCTGGCCTTCTTGGCCGTTTGGGCACGCTGATGGCTGCTGTGACGTCTCCCGTCCACCAGGACCCCAAGTCCCTCTCCGCAGGGCGGCTCTCAGTTCTCCTCCTGCTCTGTACTCACGTTTGGCATTGCCCCGACTCAGGAGCAGCACCGTGCCCTTGGCCGTGTCGAAGCTCGTGCTGTTCTCGTGGGCACACTCCTCCAACCTGCCCCAGTCCCACTCTCTGGATGCCGTCCCTTCCTCCTCCGATGGCGACTGCACCGCGCTGCTTGGTGTCCTTGGTACCGGAGCCAGGAGGACACGAGGCTGAGGAGGGCTCGTCTCGCATGTGCCTGAGCATCTCTTCCCGGAGGATCTGCTCCACGAACTCCCCAGGCACCGAAGTGAGGCTCACAGGCCTGGAGTTTCCCTCTGACGGCCTCCTCAGAGCGATGTTTCCATTTTCCAGTCGCCACGGCCTTTGCCCAGCGGCCACAACTTCTCCGAGGAGCTGGAGAGCGGCTTGGCAAGCCCAGAATCGGCCGGCTCCTTCAGCAGCCCGGCATGCACGTCACCGGGCCCCAGAGCTTGTACAAATCCAGCCCCGTCAGCTGGCCCGCGACCGCAAGAACTGCGTGCGTTTTGGTGCGCTGTGCCAAACCAATGCAGTGAGCAGCGGAAAGCGGGCAGCCTTGCTTCTACCCCTTGCTGGGCTCCAGGCAGGGCTGTCGCTCTGCCCGTGTCGCTGCACGATGCCAGGCGTCAGTCTCTCTCTCTGAGCGCTGGACACATCTCAGCCTGCCCATTTCCTCTCGCAGCCTGGAGGTTCTGGAGTTCCCCACAGCCGGAGGGCTGGGCGGCTCGGTCGCTCCTCAGAGCTCCATCTGGCTGCCCGTGTCAGCCCAGAAAGGCTGTGGCCCCTCCGCCTGGGTTTGTGCCTCAGCCCGGCTGTTGCGACGAGCGGTCGCCGTGTTGGTGTCAGGGGGAGCACCCGGGCGAGCCCGGCGCAGAGCTTTGGGAGGCTGGAGATGAATGAGGAGCTGCCCACCCCACGTAGCTGCGCCCCATCTCAACACAGACGCACTTCGAGATGATGTTAATGTCTTTATTTTTTTGACCACAAATCCAATTTCAGATCTTCATTTTCAATTTTAGATCTTCCATATTCAATTTCAGATCTTCCCTATTCAATTTTAGATCTTCCATATCCAATTTCTGATCTTACAAGTCCAATTTCAGACGGCCATTTTTTCCACCACCTTCCCATGCACCTGCACTCGGTAAATGCAGGTGTATTCTGGATGTCCCCAGTTGCTCTTCACCAGAACCTTGATGTAGCGAAAGGCTCTGGAATGATTATTCTGCAAAGGAAATGGGGAGGAACAAAGGAATGGGGGTTCAAATTCCCATTCCTGTTGCTCAGGAGGGCTCCAGTTGCAGGCATGTGGGAACACAGGGAGGGGCAGGGAGCAGGCGTCCTCCCTGGCGTGCTGCCCCTGTCCTACCTCAAGCAGGAAGGTCTGTAAGGGTGCTTTCCGCACATTAAAGCTGAATGAGCCAAGCGGAACCTCCTCTTCGCTGTCCACATCCAGTCCCTTGCAAGCAAAGCACAAGGATTGATGCTCAGGTTCGTGCCACCAAGAGCAAAGGTGTGTGCTGTCCACCCCCCTGCCCTGGGGCTCGGGCAGTAGCCCAGCACTGCTTTTGCTGGAGCTCAGTCTCCACCTCGAGGTTTCATCAAGAACCCCGAGATGCTTGCCGAACAAGGCTTAAGAAGGATCCCACCTCTCCAACTTAGGAAACATCCCCTGGGGGCACTGCAGTGCTCGGGAGACAGCAGGACGCAGGGCTCGGGAGGATGCCCAAAAGCAAGCCAGTCCCTGCTCCGGCACTGTCCTGTGCCCAGATCCCAGGCAAAAGAGCCAAGTAGGGACTTACAAAGACAGCAAATTCTCCCGGGGCGCTGCTGGAGAAGCCAGCTGGAGTCAGCTCTGGGTCGACGTGTCGCAGAGTGACACAAGCGGGCAGGATTTCAGCTGGCAACCTGATGACAACCTGGCCCTGATGTCCCTGCATGGGCCAGCATTCTCCTGGTGAAACACCCGGCTGCAAACAGAATGGGAGAGCAGAGAAGTAGGAGAGAGCGCTGGGGCCACAGCACTCCAGGTGCAGCTAAAGGCAAAGGCGGCGAGCGTCTGCGGGTCGCGCTTCTGCTTGAGAGCGGCTTACGTGTGAGGAATCGGGCAGAAACACAGGGCCTTAATTCCCTGCCCGACAAAGGGGCTCTCGGTGTCACTGAAAAGGGGAAGACGGTGGCTGGGAAAGCGTCGCAGTGGGACCATCTCTCTCTCTCCAGCACTGGCTCTGCTGGCCCCCAGCTCTACCCCCACAGAGGGGCAGGTGGGATGGCTGCGGCACTGAGGTGTCGGCGGGGAGGAGATCTCTCACCCAGCTGGGACTGAGGAGTGTGGGCCTCACACAGCAGTTCAGCTCAGGTGCCCTCCTGAGGGGAGCCAGCGATTGCCAGCACCCCCAGCCCCGTATCGGACCCTTGGCTTCACGGCTTGAGCAACACGCCGGGGCTGAGGGAGACCCCCGAGGGGGAGCGAGGGGTGCAAGCAGCACTGCTGATGGCCGCCACGATACCTGCAAGATGGTATCCGGAGGATTCACGGGGACGATGAAATGGTGGAGCCAGCAAAACCAGCACTTAAATGTATAGGTAGGAGAAG
>NW_011102020.1:0-472 GCF_000146605.3 Meleagris gallopavo | reverse complement strand
CCAACCAACTAAAGAAAAGACAAGAAAAAGCATTTAAAGCCAGTTTGCTACCAACATAACTCCTCCCAAAAGAGGTGACTTGAAACTCAGTCGGCAGTTTTTAAAAAAAGATCCGGTTAATTATTAATGACCACATTAGGGCAGTCTTTTAAAGAGATCTGCACAAGGCATGCTGCTGCCTGCTGCCCCATAGGGGCAATGAAGGCCCAGCAAGCACCAGCAGCACAGCTGGGCAGGCGCTACCAGGAACAGCGGGTGCAGGGACGGGCTAAGCTCTGGATCACACACCCTCTAGCAGCAACAAGGTGGGAATAAACGAGATGTTCTACCCACATCTCAACAGCACTTTGCACCAGTCTTCATATGAGGACCCCCTCACGTACTTAAGGAAGCCACTCAACAGACTGAACGCTGCCCAGATTGCTTTCCTTAAAGCTTCCCGTCCTCCCTTTCTACATCGCCCTCCTCTATT
>NW_011102019.1:0-564 GCF_000146605.3 Meleagris gallopavo | reverse complement strand
GAAGGGAATAGACACATACAGCCCTCTTCTTCTACAAAAAAGAAATTAGTGACTATGATAACTATACAGTATAAGACAAAACTTATAACCAATGTCGCTAAAGCCAGCCCCACATTAGCTAGGTTAGTAGTATAGGCAGGTGAGCCAAAAACATAATCATAGGATCACCTTTACAAGCCCATCCACTGATCATTTCCAAGAGACTTCAGGGATGATAGGAGGGAGAGTGTCATAGTGTCTCTTCTTTTCAATTCTGATACTAGCTTTGCTGCTCCTAACTTTTGGGATAGGTATTGTACAATTAACAAATGCACAGTTTGAAGCAGAGCATGGTTAGGATAGCATTTTGCAGATTTATAGTTAGAAAGATACAATCAAAAATTAAATACTCACCCATATCCTAGGCTCACAATAGAAAACTCCAAAAGAAAGGATCTCCAAAAACAGACCCATCCCCAGTGGCAGTCAGCCCTTAAATGGCATCTAGGAGAGGTGCAGGCAGGCTCCACCCCTTCCGGTCACACAGCTGAATTACCTTCACCTGTGCTCCATGGCTGACTCAGT
>NW_011102018.1:0-619 GCF_000146605.3 Meleagris gallopavo | reverse complement strand
GGAAATTGCAATGAATTAATAACCCATACACTTACAAGGGCTAGAATTAAATCAGGTGAACTACACAGTATCACCAGAAACCACCAGTGAAGATGCCAAGATGGTCACACATACTTCAAGAAAACACCTATTAACTTGACTTCCTTTAACTGGATTATGGGAAAGGTGACAGAGCTGCTTTTATTTCATCCTGCATGTGTCTGGACACACACTAGAGAAAAAGATCACAAGCTCAAAGAGCTTCTAAATGCTACCCAGAAGGTCAGTTTGGTTCTCTGCTCAGTCATAGCTATGAATTAAAATTGAAAGAATAGCATTCCCATCATTGAACATTTTTTTTAACCAAAAACTTTTTCTCCCTGAAAAGAGATTTGAGTTTTGTAACAATGAAAAAGGCATTAAAATTTATGATCCTGGGTGGACAGAGAAGACGACTGAAAAATAAGACAGATTTTGGCCTTGCGCTAACGCTTTAAAGAGAACCTACCCCTAGTCTAAGCATCAGCATAAGCATTTTTGTTTCTTTATTTAAAGAATGTATTTCACCATAGGAAAAGAAAAAGAGTGATCTCATCAGGCAGTAAAAGCATCGTGTGGGTAGGGCAAGCTGTTGGTAAAC
>NW_011102017.1:0-627 GCF_000146605.3 Meleagris gallopavo | reverse complement strand
TAATGTTGAGAGATTAATTCCAAGAGCCACGGGCATGTGAGGAAATTAAACTAGCAAATGCTGCTGCCAGCTACATTTGCTCTAATCTGGAATAACCCTATTAAGCCCAATGATGTAATTTTCCATTTACCCCTTTGAAAGCAAAATTTGAACCCAGCTCACTACAGATGTTGGCTCAGCAACTGAAAAAGAACAAACATTCTGACATTGTGCATTTGTGTGAGGTTCATTTCTAGCTTAAATACTCCTGGTCACTCTCTTAAATTCAATAGAATATCGATATAGCCTGAAGGTTTTAGTGTAGCAACTTTCAGTGTAAGTATGTCCATTATAGGAGAGTAGTCCAATATCATGTAGTTCAGCCAGTGTTAATAGAACAAAGAAACTTAACCAAATAAACTTTGAATAAGAAGAATTGCATACAATACCTATTCAGAATCACATATTCGTTGGTAAATATCTATGGTACAGTGCTCTTTGGAAACATTATTTTGAAAGTCTTGAGGTTTTTTTCTTCTGTTGTAAGAATGATAAGACCACCTCTGGCCACAGTTTAGAAATATGGATTCATCAGAAGACTTACGTCCAATATTAACTCTTGTTTAAAAATATATATATATATATAAA
>NW_011102016.1:0-437 GCF_000146605.3 Meleagris gallopavo | reverse complement strand
TAAGCCAGTGGGTCAAGCTCTATCATTTAATGCACTAACCACCAAGTCCCACTAATGTCAGCTTTCCTTCGGAGGATGAAATAATATGATTTAGTCCCAGAAAGCAGACCTCAAAGTCAGAGGCTTTATAAGCATGCCTCTTAGACCAAAGGCTTTAGCAGGTGGATTCTAAGGATTTTATTATGAGGAGCTTGACATGGAGTGGAAACTCTGAGCCATGAGGACTTGCCCTTTCTCTCAGCCAGATGCTGAGCTACAGGTCCTTCGACTGTGATATTGACAGCTGATATTGACAGCTGTTCACCTGTTCACAGGCTATAAAACTTTCCAGCAAATGACTTTTAGAGTAAGTATTATTTTTCTAGAATTAAACTGTGAGTGAGGTATGTAATAATAAGAAAAGCGTATTCAGAATAAAACAAATTTAGATACCTATG
>NW_011102015.1:0-700 GCF_000146605.3 Meleagris gallopavo | reverse complement strand
TTTCCTGCAGAGCAGCATTGTTGCTGATGTGGAAATTGATGCTTGGGGCATAATTCCTTCAGCCCTGCGTACTGCATACCACCCACAAGACACAAGTTCACACACGAGATGCTCCTAAGACCAGCAGCAACTGCTTAGAAGCTCCCCAACCAGAGGGAACATATAAATTCACACAAACAGTGAGCAGTCTTACCAGTTCCAGTCCACCTGCTTGTCCAGTCCGCCAGCCCTTGCCAGCAAATCAGTCTGCAGAGAGCACAGCAGACTTGTGAACACAGCCCCAACCCTGCCAGCCCAGAGGGGACACAGCCCTAAGAATTACCATCTTCTTCCTTCTACCCTTTCTTCTCCCACTTGAACTGAAGGCGCTGCTCTGCCTGTTCCCACGGACAGTCCCATCTCAGCTACAGACCATTCCCTGCCTGCGTCCAGCATGTGGTCATGCTGTGCTGTCACAATACCTCATTCTTTCTTCCCTCTCTGGTAGCATCAGTCAAGAAGGCAGCAATGCCACTAGGGACTCACCAGCCCTGCCAGCTCCAGGAATTGCACAATTCTCTCATCATCTGCAGATCCTAGGGGAGAAAGTGTGTAAGTACAGGAAACAAGACCATTGCTACAAGGAGGAATTGGTCAGACGAGAGGGAAAGTTTAGAGAAGCTCTTGAGGTCCAGCATAGCTGACTCAATCACTTAACTGT
>NW_011102014.1:0-1812 GCF_000146605.3 Meleagris gallopavo | reverse complement strand
GGAGCGGGGCTGCCGGGGGAAGCCTCTGGCTTGACCCCGCTGGAGGCCGAGGCTGGGTGGTGCTGAGAGATGGCTCAGGCTGGCAGCCGGGACGGCAGAGCAGAATGGAGCTGTGCTGCCTCAGGCAGGGCACCGCCACTGCGAGCCTGGAAAGCCCTCTCTAAAGGTGGGGTGGGGAGCGTGGGGACCCCAGAGAACAGCCCCCACCCGCGCTGCCCTCTCGCTGCCGCCGGGATGGAGCCGGGAGGCATCCCAAGGCCCGTCCTCTGGGAGGGCCTCTGCGGAGGCTGCTGCTGCCTGCCTCGGCTCTCACGCAGTGGGACCGGTGCTCAGCCACGCTCTTTCCTCCCGCAGAAGCCTCCCTGAGCCGGCGGAATTGAGCAGGCCTTTATCAGCACCAGCTCCTGCCTCCGCTGGCCAACAGCCTTCAGTGTGGCGTGAAATGGGAAGGCACCTGGCTGCTGCTGCTTCAGAGCACAAGATGAGCCTGTTCAGAGCGTTCATTGTACTGTCCGTGGTCTCCCTTGGTGAGTTCTGATGAGCAAACATCCCGCAGCGACCCTGGGGCTGTGCTGGATGATGTCAGTGTGAGCAGAGGCCTCCAGAGGCACTGAGCACCAGTGTGGTACCTTCTGCCTTCCTATCCTGGCCGCTTGCTTGCTCCAGAGCTGCTCTCCACCACTGGGTCCCACTCAGCCCGAGAGCTGCTGCGGTCCCCCCAGCGTTAGGGTGTGGACCGAGTAGGACCCCACGGCCCCGGTGCCGCTTCTCCAGGACATCCTCGAGTCGGCCTTGCTTTGGCCTCACTGTAGGGCTGGCGTTCTGCCCGCCACGCTGCTTTCGGTGCCACCGGGTGCACCCAGGGGAAATGGGAGCAGCTCTGGGGCACCGAGCTGCACGGCCACGGGGCTGCAGTGCCCTGAAGGATGTGGGCAGAGACATGTCCTCAGTCCGCACCATTCCCGACATCCTCCGCTCACCTGCGGCTTCCCAGGCTCCGAGGAAAAGCCAGCATGAGATCAGGGACCAGAAGCAACCCCTGTACTTACGACCTTCTCTCTGCCTTGTCAAATTGCAGGAGCCACCTGCGCGCATCTCCTTGCGTCTTTGGGGACGCTCCAGAAAACACAGGAAGACAGCGTGGCACAGGTCAGTGTCCGTGGGCTCGGACATCCTTCCCCAGTCCTGGCCTCTTGTGCCGGCCAGCACGAGCTCACAGCCCTCTGGACGCGGCTTGCCTTGCGTGTCAGACCTCCGGGTGCTGGCAGTCACGCTGAGCTGCGCGCTGACGTGGTCGTGTCCTGACATCGTTTCTTGTCTTCCCCTGGGGATAAAGGCAGTGTCTGAGCTGAGAGCACAGCAGGACTGCTATCAGATGCCTGACTGGGCATGGAAGAGCAATGGTGAGGACAGAGGACACAGGCAGGCAAGCCCTGCTACCCTCAGCTTCTCCACGTCTGCCGCCTCTTGCACTCACCTCCTCCCCATCATTACAGGTGCTGCCATCGACCTCCAGAGAACTTCTCCTACCTATACATTTAAGTGCTGGTTTTGCTGGCTCCACCATTTCATCGTCCCCGTGAATCCTCCGGATACCATCTTGCAGGTATCGTGGCGGCCATCAGCAGTGCTGCTTGCACCCCTCGCTCCCCCTCGGGGGTCTCCCCTCAGCCCCGGCGTGTTGCTCAAGCCGTGAAGCCAAAGGTCCGATACGGGGCTGGGGGTGCTGGCAATCGCTGGCTCCCCTCAGGAGGGCACCTGAGCTGAACTGCTGTGTGAGGCCCACACTCCTCAGTCCCAGCTGGGTGAGAG
>NW_011102013.1:0-1109 GCF_000146605.3 Meleagris gallopavo | reverse complement strand
TGAATTCTGCTGCTGCAAACATCTGTCTTCCTCTACAAGTTGGCAGGAGTTTTGGGTACATCACTGGCAGTTTTTTACTCCAAAATCCTCATTGTCAGCTATGAAAAGCAGCTGATGCTTGGAGCCCTCCTCCTAGGGCTCTCCCATCTGTTGAAATTTCAACACAGCATCCCATAGGGGAGGGCTTTGGAAGTGGAAAGCTTGAGTTGGGGTTCTAACCCCAACTTGATGTCCTTATCATGAGTGCCCGGTGTGGTGCTCCTGTCCTGCCTGCATTTTTGAGTTTCTTCCTGAAAGGTTTGAGTTGCTCTCTGGATTCCAGTTTTTGTGCTCATAAAATCTTTGCTAACTCTGAGCTTTCTGGGGATTTTATGGGCATTACAGATTTCTTTTTTTCAATCATCAATATAAAGTGCTAGAGTTTGCCCAGAAGGTTCTGTTCATGTCTGCATATTCCTTGGGATATGTCATGGGAAATACAACTTTTGTCCCCACAGGAGAACCTGGTATTTTGGCTGTTGTTGTGGAATACTAATTTGGATAAGTGAAAAACTTAGATGTGTAGATTTTCTTCTGTCCTGAGTTTTCATTCAAAACATCTATGATGGTGTTCTCCAATCAGGAAAAAGGCACTTTTGTGTCTTAATAAATGCAGAAAATTAGACAGGTGTTACTGCAGTATCAACACAATGTCAAAGGTCTCTTTTCCATAATTAAATTTGAAAATAAAGGATGAAATGCCTATCAGAAGTGTTAGCTAATTAAAGCATTGCCCTCCTCTTCCGGCTGGATAAATTGAGACACACAAAGAGGCAGAGACCAGAAAAACTAATTATTCTATTCTGGGAGACAGAGGTAGCAATGTTGGTGGTTCCCAACTGGTTTTACCTTTGTCACCCTACTGCTGCATGAGCTCCTCTTTCTGCATTGTGTTCTATTTCTCTAATATTCTTCTCAAATATTATTTGTCTGCATTAATGGCATTGGCCATTGGGATGCTTGTGTCTGGTCTGGTAATAAGCCAGAAGCCTTTTCCTTAATTGGGACCGTGTCCTTCAGGATTGGGCTGGCCAAGCAGAAGTTTGTTGGCTATTGCTGGTGGCTGTCAT
>NW_011102012.1:0-925 GCF_000146605.3 Meleagris gallopavo | reverse complement strand
CCTGCAAAACCCACAGATCTTCCACTGTGTATGCCCTGTATGTGAGCACACTGAATGGTGCACAGGGATTTTCTGAAGCACCCCGCTACTGCCTGCTCCAACCTGCTTTAGAGTGATGCAAAATGCCCATGCCAGGCCATGGTTGAGGGCTTTGGATGTCTTGCTGTGTCTTCTTGTTATGTATGAAAAAGTAGAAGGGCCTGGAAGTGAAAAGAAAAAGGAATCTTGCCCACAGGCAGAGGAAATGTCAGGCCGTGATGCTCCGACTGGCCATGCTGCACTCAGAAGCACTGATGGATGTCGACCCAGTGAGCTGGCCATCTGGTACCCACAGCATGCTGCAGCAGGAAGAAAGGAGAGCTGTTCTCCAGCAGCGCTGTGGCCACGCAGCCAGCAGCAGTGACAACCAGGGAGATGTCCTTATTCTTTTGGCAAAAGCCTCTCTGTGCAGCCGTATGTCTGTTCCCTCACCCACCCCCTGTCTGAATGAGAAATCAGAGCCTTCCTGACATGAGGCAGCACGTGCCAGATGCTGAGCAGTCAGCAAGGCAGATGCTGCCAGGGGGACAAAAGAGATAATCATATAAATACTTAAAAGCTCTTTTTAATCAAAGTGCTCATTTTTAATCAAAGTCCTTTTTAAAAGGAAGGTACTTTTTAATAGACATTTAATTCATTTTGAAGGCGAGGAAAGGGCGGAGGAAATATTTCTTTATGAGCATGAGATATTATTTTCCCTTCATAAAACATAATAACTTAGTTGAAACTTTTTATTTTCACAGTGATTTTTCCCTGAGGGAGCTTATAAGGAAAGAAAACTTGGGGTTGTCTGTCTCCAACATTTGCTTTTATTATTCATTTCTGTATTTATTTCTAATATTTCTATTGAAGGGCATATAGATTATACATCCTTCCTTATTCCATA
>NW_011102011.1:0-528 GCF_000146605.3 Meleagris gallopavo | reverse complement strand
GAAAAGAGATGGCAGAACGAGGGGAACATGTGAAATAGCATGGGAAGTTTGTTCCATAGCCTAGTTCATGCACAAAGTTATTCCAATAAAGCACATCAAAATTAGAACAGATAAGTTTACAATATTGGTGCGTAGTTAGCTCCTTGTCATAATAGAACTAGAAGAACTATTTAGAGTTGAGGGAAGGAGGAAGAGAGTATCTGAAGTATTTCTTGTTTCCTACACCAGGCAACATAAATGCCAAAAAGGAGACTGAATTTCTTCAATTCATGATGCCTCTCTCATGGTTCAGAAAAAAATAGTGACTATTCCAAAATAGTTAGGAAGCTTCTCATCTTATTTTGAACTATGATAGACGTGTTCCAAAGAGTGACAGTTGGTATTGTGCAAATATTAAAGCAAGAAAGTTAAGGCATTTCAAACATCAGTTCTGTATCTGGCTTGTGAAGCTTTTGAGTGGTTCTGCAAAACAGCTTTTTTGTCAGTTTGCAAGGAAAAGCTGAAGTGGAACCTTCAATTATTTTATAT
>NW_011102010.1:0-390 GCF_000146605.3 Meleagris gallopavo | reverse complement strand
AATGTATAGTTATAAGTGATTGGTCTGCTAAATTATTTTTTTTCTTTGGCTTTTAAATTACCTGCTATTTTAGGGATTGCAAGTTAGTGGGAGTGATATGCCTAAAGGCCATCTGAGTGTCTGGAAATTTCCTTCATAAAGCAGTTCTCTGGTCAAGCTTTCAGGTGCATTTAATATGGGAGAGTTCTGTTGATGCCTGTTCAGAGGCTGTCATATGCTTTATGATTATATATTGGTGCCTGATATGGAGTCCAAAGAATTTGCAAAACATGACACTTTGCTGTGTCTTTAAAGCTCATGAATCTTCAGCACTGATTTTCTGACCTGTTTTGTACCCTTTATTTAAAGTTTTCTAAACAGTCCTTATGCAAGGTTTGAGTTAGGACTGTG
>NW_011102009.1:0-327 GCF_000146605.3 Meleagris gallopavo | reverse complement strand
GCAGTTCCTCTTGCATATTTTATATACCTGCTTGAGAGCATACAGAGCACAGTCAGTATAGCATTCAAATCAAAGATGTCAGGAAAGATGAAATTGTTCCAAAAATAAAAAAGACTGCACCTAATAACCACTGACAATTACTACATGATTGCGCCCTACACTCTGAATTTCTTCACTATAACTCTGGAGATGTTAGCTTCTGCTCTTTGAAGGAACCCAGTTTACGTGCTGGAACCTACAGTCAGGTCAACACTTCCTAACATTGGTCAGCGAGCTTATGTGAATTTCCATTGTGCTGGCATTTGCTCCTGAGAGGCAGAGAAGAGA
>NW_011102008.1:0-330 GCF_000146605.3 Meleagris gallopavo | reverse complement strand
CCGTAAGGTCTCCTACCAGCCTGCTACTTCCATTTCCAATACCTCCAGTGGGAGTTGTGCTCAAGGTTAGGTCCATAGCAGTAAATTTAACACAACTGGGATAACTGTCTTATATTGGAGCCAGTTGGCATGGCACAGTCCAGGTTAAACTTCTCCATAAAATGGTGTTTGCATCCCAACTGTTCACCAGGAGTGGCCCCTGGTCTGAGATATAGCTCATGAGCTGTGCTTGGGAAAGAGCCATTTGACTGCAGCCAAAAGTATGGCTCTGGCTGCTCTAATGCATTAAAAGCAGACTGCTTTTATCTCAGACCAAGAATCTGATAAAAG
>NW_011102007.1:0-466 GCF_000146605.3 Meleagris gallopavo | reverse complement strand
AAACAAAGCCTGAAGGCGATGCCCACTGACCTAGTGCTCTATCTGCCAAACTAACTGCTATCTCTCTGCTTTGCTCTGGTAGTCAACATTCCTGATCCCTGAACACATTTACCATGGTATATGCATAAGAATTGTCCCTTTCCCTCAGATTCCTGGCTGTCTCATTGCCACATCTGCACCCAGGAGTGCTACTGGTGCAGGAGGCAGGAGCAGCTTTCCCCTCTGCCGAGAGCACCAAGGGGAACTTGCCAATTGGAAGAGATACACTTTCGGAATCTACATTTTTCTTGGTGTTTGGGGGATTCCAGGCCTTCCCCGTGGTAAATGGAAAAAATGTCATTAACACAGCAAACACAGCCTAGGGCTGTGCTAAGAGCTTCTCTGTCTGTTGTAATAATTAGCATAAGCAAATTGCTAAACAGTGTGCTATGATAAAATGATGGATGGCAGCATGGAAGAAATCATT
>NW_011102006.1:0-479 GCF_000146605.3 Meleagris gallopavo | reverse complement strand
AGAGGTTTCATTGCAGTAGATCATAGCAGGAGAAGCAATGTCATGGAGCTGAATGTAGATTTAGGGGAAAGAATGATCTATATATGTAAATTCACACTGTATACTGAAATTATGTCATACAGCATCTCTCCTGCTCTGGGGAAACGCTATACATAACAAAATGCGAATGGGAGTGTGTAAAGTCCCCGTGGTGTCACTCCCCAAAGAGAAATAAAGAGCTGCAATTCCTAATTAACCTCACTGGAAAGCTCTTGAATTGAGGTTAAAGTATGCAGGAGGCTTGCCTACCAATCTGATCCAAATTTGAACTTGGTTTTGAAGGTCTGGTTCAATGCATTGGCTCTCCAGGCAATGTTAACTAATAATTTGTTTGCTTGTTTGAGGATCTTAGAAGTTAATTAAGAAAAATTCGATGAGTGAGGCTTGAGCGGATGCTGGTCACTCCATCTCAGAAGGAACGCTGCAGAAATAGAGGGAGT
>NW_011102005.1:0-445 GCF_000146605.3 Meleagris gallopavo | reverse complement strand
ATAGTGCTGGAGCAAACTGGTGGCCACTTTGGTACAGGCACCAAACGTAAAATGAGCAATAGTCTACTAGGTTCTTTCTCATGTAGCCCTTCTGCTCCGGTGGGCATGTAGCGTGATGTGACACTGAACTCAATATGAGGTCCCGATCTGTTAAATAGCTTTCTTTGAGTTAAGTTACTGGTTGGGCTCTCTTCTACGTTTTCCTTCTCTAGGACCACAGTCGAGTTCAGCCCTGCTATATATAGCATGGTGTGCTAGTGCCAGAAGTGTTATCTCCTTTTTACAGGCTAAATAAAATCAAGTGACTTAGGTTTGCTATTTGGTAACGTCTGCATTTGTGAGTATAGGAGCATGGGGAAAACAAATTAACAGGAAACGAAATTGCAGTGTTATTTTATCCTGCCAGGAATAGAAGCCATGCAAGTGGTAAATAGCCTGTTGCCTG
>NW_011102004.1:0-499 GCF_000146605.3 Meleagris gallopavo | reverse complement strand
CTGCGCAGGTCACAGCATGCTCGCAAAGAAACAGAGTTTCTGCGACTGAAGAGAACAAGACTCGGCTTGGATGACTTTGAATCTTTGAAAGTAATAGGAAGAGGAGCATTTGGGGAGGTTTGTGACTCTCTCCCTTGAACAGGATATTAAAATTGAATTGAAAAGGGTTTTAGTTTCTCACAGCTTCATGTTAGCCCCAGGTGATGGTGCTCGTGCAGCCCCCCTGAAATGGAGGATTTGCTGTAGCACAGCTCCACTCCATAAAAATCCTGCATTATGTGATGGTTGTTCCTGTTCTTGAACTGTATCATACACAAATCTCACAGCTACGCAGACTCCCGTGTGCCTGTTAACAACAATTGCTTCAACTATCTGTTCATCATTTGCGTTGGCTTTGTATATGATGTAGAAATACTCCTTTATCCATATGTTTTTCAATATTTAACAGAAGAACCTTTCCATGCCCCCCAGTTTAGAACCTTCTATATTTCATCTGGGG
>NW_011102003.1:0-623 GCF_000146605.3 Meleagris gallopavo | reverse complement strand
GGCTAAAACATTCCAACATCTCTTGCTTTTAAATAGCAGAGCCTGTGTCAACAGGGCTAATTTTACTCTGTTTCTTGGTGCTGCTTTAAATAGAACAACTGTAGTTCATTCTCTAACTTTAAAGGAGGAAAACTTATGAGAACGTAACTCACGTTGGGGAATGAATAACAAATGAAAGGCAACAAAGTATGTAAGTGAGATAAATGAGACACTAGCATGTTAGTGACAGCTTGTTGCAGCTTTGAATTTCATTTCCCTTCTCATAGGGAGACTGCGCTAAAAGCGGGTATCAGAAAGATCTGGTTTGGGCAATAACACAGAAGAAGAAAAATCTAGGTGTGAAGGATCTGTTTTGTTGTGTTTGGTAGGGAATGTTTCTTCCTTCAGGTAGTATATTAAATAAAATAATAATTTGTGAATGGTGATACTACTGAAAACATGAATTATATAGAAACGTAGTATTTATTTTTCTTTCTGAAACATATCACAGAGCAGTGTGTGACAAACACTCTGGTCTGATGACTGTGAGCTTCAGCAATGGCAGTAGTGGAGCTAGCATCATCTGGGTACCAGAATGGGAACATGACATTAAAACATACCAAGTTAAAGTTCATTTCTGTCAA
>NW_011102002.1:0-349 GCF_000146605.3 Meleagris gallopavo | reverse complement strand
CATTTCAGCAGTGGTGACAGTGACAGTGGGCCAACTCCACTGGTGCAGATTATTGTGAGCGTGGCATGCAGGCTCTTGTTCATCTCTGGTGAAAATTCATAGCTAATGATAATGACCATGGTCAAAAATAGAGTTTGTAACTGAGAATGTGCTCTATTAAATAGTGTTATTGCGCTCTTTGTATCTGTTGTCATTTCCATGGAAATAAATAGGAGGTATTAATTTTGGAATGCCCCATGTATATGTGGCTCAAGACAATTCCTCTTCACTCAGCATGGCCCAGGCAAGCCAAAATATTGGACTTTCATGGATTAAAATTTTTTAAGCATCAGAGAATCTGCAGATGAGA
>NW_011102001.1:0-503 GCF_000146605.3 Meleagris gallopavo | reverse complement strand
AGGAGGTGCAACACAGCTGCCAACACACGGTTTCTATGGGACAGGTCGGCTGCTGCAGGCAGTCACACACAGCAGGTGCTTCAGGCCCCAGGGTGCTGGAGCAGCAGCAGCAGCAGCAGGAATGCTGCCACTCGCTTTGTAAATTGAACACTATTGCAGAAATTACTTTGTCTTTTGTCTCTCTTTTATTCTTGCAACTGTGCTTCTTGTAAAGGGCTCAGGTTTACCTTGAAAGTGTAGTCACTAAATGCTGTCCTCATGTAACATGCTCTTTAAAACAGAATTCAATAATCAAACTTTAACCACACAAGCACTGCTCTAAACTTAACAGGCTTTTTTTGACCAAAAGCCTTACAAAAAAGCCTGAGCTCCATTCCAAGGCTTACATTCTGCACTGCTGCGTTACTGCACAAATCCAAACCATGCAGCAGCTGTTACTGCTGCTGTGCTCCCATCCTTCAGACTCCGATTGTCCATGGCAGAAGCTTTCCTTGAGCTAAGCA
>NW_011102000.1:0-497 GCF_000146605.3 Meleagris gallopavo | reverse complement strand
CGCGCAATTCAAACCCCACATTTCTGGTTAGCTGTTCAGCTTCCAGCACGGTTTCCTCCTAGCAGGAACACAAACCGGCCCACAGAACATGACTTCTCCCTTCCTACTGCTGTGGTGATCACTCACGGTCTATTCACTGCCTTATTTTGCAGTAACTAACTTTGGTGTGCAACACTGTCACACAAACCAAATCCAGGCCTGGGAAGATCCTTATGCTTGGCTTATTACTGAGAGAAAAGGAGTGTTTTTGTCTCACAGAAATGCTGTTAAAATAAAAGAAACCAGAGCCTGCAAGGTGCTCAGATGTTCCAGAAGTGGAAGGCTTTATAAAAATACACAGAGGTTAGGTTTTTTCCAAACTCCCCATCCCTGCCTTGGAATCACACTTCAAGCCTTTCCTGACAAGCAGCTTCCTTCACTAAGATGAACATACTCAACTATCTGGCAAACTGTATTAAGGCCCAGAGCAAGTTTTCCAGTCACTAACAGAAAATACT
>NW_011101999.1:0-736 GCF_000146605.3 Meleagris gallopavo | reverse complement strand
TTTCAAACTTAATTTGCATCCTGCACAAAGTAGATGACAGAAACTATTTTTTACGTTGCTGCAGTAGAATTGATTGTAGGAAGTTTTGCAAGGAAATCTCATCAACCCTTTTTTTCTATCAAGAGGGAGAATATTACATTCAAATCCCGTTCCTGCCTGCTCCCCTTAAGCCAGCTTTCCTCTAGGCAGCCTGCTCTCCCTTGCACGAGGACATTCACACCTGTCAGCACGAGCTTTTCATTTTGTGACAAATAAGTAGGGCGATGGAGAAAGACTCATTGTTTCACACTTGCATGTGTGATAAAGGATCCCATATACTTTCCTTCCTAAATGAATATTTCTGGCACTGGGACTTGTATTTGGAAAATAACTGAAAAATACTCTTCTATAAACATAGATGATTTCAGAACAATGACTGAAATGAAATTTATTTCCATGTCTGGGAAATAAAATGAACTTGCACCTTTTGATGGTCAGGACAACCATCCTTGTGCTCTTCAAGTTTCTGGAGACCATTTGCATGTTCCATTTTGTTTTGCTTGTGGTTTTGCCCCCCCACTGACATCACAGGTAACGTGTGTGAGAGCTGCTCCTCTGAGCAGATTTTGGAAGTGTGTATTCAACGTTTGTATAACCCCAATTAAGTCTAGTGCATTCAGATTTGCAGATTAATGGAATTATATGAGGCCCAAAAGACCTTTTTCCTCCTTATACAGATTATTGCATTTGTTTCAAT
>NW_011101998.1:0-468 GCF_000146605.3 Meleagris gallopavo | reverse complement strand
TGCCATTCTTCATTGAAAAGCATCAGCTACACCTAAAAAAAGCAATCATAAAGCATAAAGTGAAATATGAAGCAGTGATGCTCTTCAGCCTTCAGGCTTCATCTACATCACCATCTACAAAAACAGAGTGCATTTGGAGGGTGCAAATGGATTCCTTCAGGACACTGGGTCTAAGAAGGTGCAGCTCAAAGTACATACATATCTAAATGTGGGATTCAGGCTTGCATCACACTCAAAGTGGGCTGCTCTGGCCCTTTGAAAGGCGTGGGGAATATGGGCTGTTCCACACCTGGTGCCTGAAGGGAAATCCCACCCCTGGGCACTTAGGGAGGTGTCATCACATCACCAGCACACAAAGCCCTGGGAGGTTAAAACCCTCATTTATAGGATACCTGCCATCTGTGCACCTCACTGCACACTCAGGTATTCTCTTCCCAGTTCTCCAAAATCTTTACTCTCCTAAGCATT
>NW_011101997.1:0-400 GCF_000146605.3 Meleagris gallopavo | reverse complement strand
GCCAAACGCCCTGCCTCCCTCCCCTCAGAAAGTACACTTCTGAATTGTTCCCATTAAATTGAAGAGAGATGGAAATCCTTATGACTGGGGAGCTGTGTATTTGTTTACAGGCTGCCACTGTCAATATTGATGTCGTTTGTAGGGTTTGCACAGTTAAGCAGCTCTTGAAAGACTACTGGGATGTCAGCAAAGGTTTTTAGCTGTATAAAATGTGACTGGGTTTAAAAATTCCAGGATGAGCTTTCCTTGAAATTTCCTTGCAATTCCAAAGAGTTTTTCATTGTTTTGAGAGTCATCAAGGCCTGCTTGGGGTGGGGGAATTGAGACAGTGCAAGAAATTTTTGTTTGTGCAACAGGTAACTTGGCAGAGATGCAGAGCACGACAAACTTCTCATTTTTA
>NW_011101996.1:0-347 GCF_000146605.3 Meleagris gallopavo | reverse complement strand
TATCTTGTTATTAGCATGCCAAAATCCGTTCCCATTTTGTACAGATAACTATTGAGATTATGTACCTTTGTTGAAGTGCAGTTCTGCCTTTTGACTGCTTGTATTTGAAAAATGTGTATCCGCCTTCATTCGAAAAAATAGAAAATCGGACATAACATTGGTCAGAAAGTGGGCAAAATGTTCTGTTTTATTTACGTTCTATAATACATATAAAAAAAAATTAGACCGAAAAAGTGTAAGAAAAATTACACTACAAGACTATAGATAAGAGTTTCAGAAATACGATATCTCCCTCATAGAACTGCATATATTCACATGGAGTAAGTCATTAGAAAATGAGAGATAAA
>NW_011101995.1:0-418 GCF_000146605.3 Meleagris gallopavo | reverse complement strand
TCCAAACAAAGGAGAAGCTGCAAATAAAACTGTCTGACAGCCAAATTAAGAGAGGAGCTTTGGGCTGAAAGAGAAACTGTGTACTTTTGAGACAAATTCTCAAAAACTAAGCAGTTCTCATTTATCAAACATGAATTTGGGATAAGAGTCAGATAAGAAACAAATTTGCTAACCTTGTTCTTGCTCATTAGAATTAACCATTACCAACTGTGAAAGATACAGTTTCTTAGCTATTTAAGTCCTGAGGAGTTGCAGCAAATTCATTGGTACCTCCTCTCCCTTGTGTTGGCAGCTCTGGTTGCATCATGTCTGTTGTGAACAGATACAGCTCCTGCCTGATTTACACCTGTAACCTGTTTCAGGCCTTTCTAAGTCTCTAAATTTCTAAGTGCTCTTCAGCTCTTTAACTTACTTTAAA
>NW_011101994.1:0-627 GCF_000146605.3 Meleagris gallopavo | reverse complement strand
GGCCCAGTCTGGCAGTTCACGCTGTCCTCAATATCTCAGCAGCCCATGCATGTGTGCTTGGTAGCATGAGTGGAAAAGAGCAGGAATGAAGGCGAAAGGGCACTTGTACTGAGATCACCTGGAGCCTGGGGTGAAGAGAAGCAATGCAAAGCCTGGGCACAATACTTCCTGGGAAGCAGGGTACCTATACCAGTACGTGAATGTGGCTGTGCTGCAGGAGATGGACGGAAATGAGCCCTTGCACGGAAGGTGCTCTGCTGCAGTACTGCAGGGCCTACAGCCACCAGACTCCGTGTGCTGGAGTCTGCCATGCCCATCGGTGCGGCCGGCAGCGTGTGAGCTGCAGGCATTGCCTGTGTTCGGTCCTGCTGAATCATTGCCGCTGTATGGGCAGGGGCCTGGGCACGGTGCCGTGGTGAGATGGCTGGGGTGGAACCTGAGCTCCAGGAAAAACACGTTCATGACTCACCTCGCCATTTTTATATTGCGTGGCTGTTGCACCAGCAGAGCTGTGCATCCCAAGTGCTCTGTCTCACTGAAAGCGACGTCAGTAATTTGGAAGGGCTGTGTGGGAAGGTGGGCCGTGCTGCAGGGCGGCTCCTCTGGTACTGCTGTGGAACTCCCTGC
>NW_011101993.1:0-718 GCF_000146605.3 Meleagris gallopavo | reverse complement strand
TTTGGAGATGGCAACCTAGGTAAACCAACATCTTGTTTTTGAGCTAGTGGGTGTCTATTTTTTCTTCTTGCTGCCTGCTGAGTAGCAGCTACGTGGCTGAGCCGGCAGGCACTTCTCTGAAGACCTTGGAAACAGCTGGGGAACCTCTGTTGTAAACGGTCCTTGCCCAGGACAGCTGTCGCTAGTAGATTTTATCACAGGCAGATTTAAAACAGGAGCTGATTGTGGCTTATGTCTGCTGGCCCACTCTTAGGCCAAACGAGTAATGAAATGAAGTAGTTTCCTACAACGTGAAAGCAATAATTATGGCTTTTAATTTCTTAAATTTCTTTAATTTCTTAAATTTTTAATGATGAATATAAAGAAGTAAGTCTTGCATGTTATTAAAGCTCCATACATGAAGTTGTTCATAGAACACAGCAAGTCTTGGAAACGGGATCAAGTTTAGGTGTTCTCTCTAATTTTGTTTCTTTATTATATTCCATGCATACATAGCTGTTGAAGATTTTGCAGGCTACTTTCACTTGTTTGTTTGTTTCCTTTCTGTCTTCTTTTGGTTTCTTAGAAAACTCTTTAGAACTTCTAGCTTTTAATAAGTAATCCATCATGTAAACTTTGAGTAAACCCTTCATGTTTTTTTTTTTCAATGCCACAGGTGTTCGAGGTATGGCCTTATTCTTTCATTCTCATTCCTGTAACAAGATTTGCAAAAGCATGG
>NW_011101992.1:0-730 GCF_000146605.3 Meleagris gallopavo | reverse complement strand
AAATCCAAACGACTACGAATGGCACCATGCAGACGCGAGGGCCTCAACCTGTCCCTCCTAGGCCCAGCCCGTACATCGAGGCTTGTTAAGAGCCCGTTTCCCCTTATGAATAGGCATGATCTGCTTATTAAGATCCGCAGCACTTTCCCTGTCCCTGCCTCCCTTTGTGCCGGCAGCGCGCCCACCCGAGCTGCGGGGCTGTAAGTTATGCATGCTGGAGCTGTTCTTTTGTGAAGGGAAAATGTTCCAACTTGCCTGATTTGCCATTATGCTGTCTTTTGTGACAATCGAAAGAAATGGACGAAGTGTTTGAGGCAAAAATCTGAAGTCCCAGGAAGGATTCAAGTGGAAGATAGTAGAGTGCTTTATTTAAGAGAAGGAAGAAAAATCACGCACTTCAGTGCCCCCACCCCAAAGCCAAACCATCTTTATACGCACACAAGGATTTTATAAACCCCCAGGTCCCCTCTTCTGACAATTTATTGCAGAACAGCTATCAAAGTTTCAGAGTAGGAACAAAAAATTTCCTCAAATACCTACTAACAAGTCTGTGACCTGGATGTCATGCACAGACAACTTGGTCTAAGATTTCCATTTATGATGGTACCTGAAAGCAAATCTGAAGTCTTAGTATCAAGCACAAAATTTCCAGATCCCCTTATTAGTATTTGCTGATGAAAAGCATAATGTTTTTATAATTATTTTTCAATATTGGTTCACATTTTATAAA
>NW_011101991.1:0-512 GCF_000146605.3 Meleagris gallopavo | reverse complement strand
AAGTGCTTTAGAAAACTCTTCTTTAATGGTTCCCTTCTTAACCAGATAATGAAAATGTAATGACAGATTTTAATCCTCCAGCCCTTTTATCTAGTAACATAAACAGTCCTACAATAGTTTAATTAATAGTAGCCAGAAGCCCAGCTTCTTCCACAGGGTGTCAGGCAGAGGACAAACAGATTTACCTCTGTATTACTGGAAACAGAGATGTTCTGATCCAAACTTTTCTTTGGAAATATTTTGAGAACTAGCTAATAAAGAACAATCAGCAAATCTTGTTGTTGTTGTTTTGTTGCTGTTATTGTTGCTTTGTTTGTTTTGGACACCAAAAGATGATGTTTCAGTAACGTAGAGCAGACAAAGTAAGCCTTGGCAAAAACCTAATGTGGTGTCTCTGGTGAGAAGTCTCACCACACAGATTCTGATTCTAACAATTCCAAATCTAATCTCTAATTCCAGCTCTAACCGATGGCTGGCCTGAAGCTCACCAGGTCCTGTGACAATTTCAATCT
>NW_011101990.1:0-434 GCF_000146605.3 Meleagris gallopavo | reverse complement strand
ACCTCTTCCAAGCAGCATGGAATTGAAGCTGTTTCCTAGCCCTGTGTTCTGACAAGGCGGGCTCTGCTTAGACTTCCTTGCTCAAAACCTGCTGAAGTAGCTGTGCAGGGACAGATAACCTCCCTGGTGGGGCCTGCAGCCCAGTGCAGTGGGCAGATGGTTGGAGATGAGTGCAGGAAAAGGCTTGGCTTGTCCCTTGGAGCTGGGGCACAGGACTCTCCTCACTGTCTTCCCTGTATTTCCCCTATGGGGTTATTATGGCAGTATTAAAAACAAGCAATGGTTGAAAACCTGATTTCTCTCTCTGTGATTACTAAGATGTAACTGTTTTACAGGGAAATGTCCTTTTGGAAAATAATGTCTCTGGAGCCCTTTGCATCTCTCAAGCCTGGCCGGGTATGGCACGAACCATTTATAAAGACCATAAGAGGTTT
>NW_011101989.1:0-326 GCF_000146605.3 Meleagris gallopavo | reverse complement strand
AAAGATGTCCCACAGTTGCAGATACCTCAGAGGTAGCACAGAACTTCTATTTTTTATGGTTTCTTTGTCTGTGTGACCTACCTTTTAAAACATAACATTGGAATTGCCCTGTACTTGTTCTGTATGCTCTTGTGCTTTGTTCCTATGTCCTAACACATGAAGCAACCCATACACCTGCCACAGCAATTAGGAAATAAACCAATTCTGTGTGGATTTGGTTTCTCTGTGTCTGTGGTTGGGTTGTTTTTTGCTTTTTTTTTTCCTGGAGCTCCTGCAAGTCTCTTCTAACCCATGATGAAAAGTTGCCAATTTTCTCCTACTATTGA
>NW_011101988.1:0-455 GCF_000146605.3 Meleagris gallopavo | reverse complement strand
GACATGCAGGCTCATGTTCATTGCTGGTGAAAGCATAAAGCTAATGGTGGTGACTGTGTTGAAAATGTAGTAGTTTTGTAGCTGAGAATTTGCTTTATCAAATGCTTTTATTGTACTATTTTTGTTTATTGTAGTTTTCGTGGAAATAAATAGGAGGCATTATTTTTGCAGCAACCTGCTTATGATACTCAGGACACCTGAAAAGTTAATATCCATTTTAAACAACAACAAAACATTTTCTGTAATTGTATTTGAAGTGATGGATGCTGTTATTTGTGCAAGTAATTTTGGTCTTATTCATCTTCTGACATTCTTCTTTCTTCTCCAGGGCTAGCAGTGTGATGAGACCTCAACAGCATCTAGACATAGAGATCTCTGGCATTCCATGTACAAAATATATTCTATATACATACATACATACATACATACATACATACATACATACATATATATAT
>NW_011101987.1:0-567 GCF_000146605.3 Meleagris gallopavo | reverse complement strand
GCATAAAGATAGAAGTGCTGTAAGCTCTATATATAGCAGTAGATTTTGACATTATCAAAGATTAAGAATACACAAGTCAGAATCGTATGGAATTTCTTACAAAGACAGGGAAAAGGCCCTCAAACTTGCAAACAGTTTATTTTGCAATGTGGCATCCTGGTAAATTGGGAAGTGTCGGATAACTGGGTGCTTCAAATGTAAGCATCATCTCCCAAGATACCATCAATTCCTGTGTTCTTTTTGATATAGATGGGTGGATTGCAAGAGGTTGAATGAAACAGGTTGAACACCTGTAAATCCAGCTTTCTCTAACTTCCTGACATTTGACTTTACAATTCAAATAACTCTGGGGTTTCTCTGCATGCCAAACACATCCACACATATGCACACATGCACTTGTCAAAACCACTTGCTGTGATGCATTACATGTACTTTTGAGGAAAGTTAATATGATCCTGGAGCTTCCATAAGGGCTGAATTGGTTTTGACAAGAAATTGTCGCTTCTTGGTGGAGATCTTCAATGTGACTGATCTTTTCTGTGCAACTCGATGCCAAGAGCACTGTGG
>NW_011101986.1:0-500 GCF_000146605.3 Meleagris gallopavo | reverse complement strand
AAGAAGATTACTGCTATGCAGCTGGTACTCAACCCATTATCAAAACCAGCAACAAGCTCCAAGAGGTGTTCTGCCTTCTTTAGAGAATAGGCACACTTAAAAATACAGGTTTGTATGCTGCAATGTAAAAATTTAAGAAACTATACTTATCTCAGAAAAATGATACTGTGTTTTATATCCAGTACATATTTCTGAACCAAGATAACTGTTCTCTATTTACATTTTTTTCTGGAGCGTATCAAAGACATGATACCCCAGATTCACCTAGAAATACTAAGGATCTACATGTCTGTAAATAAGAAAATACTGAATTATTACACCCTTGCAATAATTAACCTAGTAGTATAAAGATCAAAAACACAGCAACATCTCAAAATTCTCAGACAACTTAAAGGCAAGGGAAAAAATACAGTTATAATATGTAATTGGATAATTTGGTTTTAAGTTTCATGTCACCACTTCAGTCAAAAATCTGTAAAGCAAATCACAAGAAATTGTAT
>NW_011101985.1:0-615 GCF_000146605.3 Meleagris gallopavo | reverse complement strand
TACACATAGTAAAAGCAGAGGAATTGTAATTTCTTTCAGATCTTGCTCTGGAACTTCAGACAAGTTGAGGAGGTAGAAATTGGTTATTCTCACCTTCCTACCCGCCTTTAAACTTGTCTTGGAGTTTATAAACTTGCTTGTTTTTTTGTTCATTCTTTGAAATTAGAAATACTCTTTTATATATATCCATATCATTGTTCAGATCTATTACTTTTCCTTTTTTTTTTTTGTCACGAAGAGGAAGGGAAATAGTGCTTTTGTTTGAAATTTTAGTTGCTCTGCATGGACTGAAGCAAAATATGGGGATTCAACTTTAACTTCCCTTATGGATATTTTTGGCAAGCACATTTTTGGCTTCGCAGTGATTAGGAAGAGCTTTTAGGCCCTAACTTAACATTGGAGTTAGGTTTGCCCGTTTCCTTTCCTGTGGAAAAGATTTAAAGATATAAAATAGCTTTTGTCAGTGGAGCCACGTTTTGTAGAGATGTTGATGGTGTGCTCCAATCCCACGGGTGATTAGTGTTTTTTGGCAGCAATTATATGCTGCTTTGACATACTAGGATGCCTTGATGCACAGGATATCTATTAGATATGAATTTACTTTGAAGAATTTTT
>NW_011101984.1:0-529 GCF_000146605.3 Meleagris gallopavo | reverse complement strand
GTCAGCAAAGGTTGTTTTGAGCCCATTAAGCTATCCACACTACAGTTACTGTGCTTAATGCTAGCTAATTGTCCAATGGTAGTGGTTAAAGGGAAACTGAAAGTAATTATTTAAGGGTATCTGTTTGTTGTCTAGCTGTGAGAGCTTGATATATTCCAGTATGAGGTCAGAGATCCCCAGATTATTTTTTCAAGCCTTGTTTCGTAGCTGGGACAAATCTGACAATTCCTTACTTCATTCTTCAATGTTCTGTCAACTTCTAGCAGTACTCCTTGCACGGGTACAAAGCCTTGACAGGCAAACGTGTGCACCAGAAGGCCACTCTCGTTTGCCACAATTTCCCTCAGTTAACACGTGTTAGCCAGCAGATAAGGTCTGCCTTCAGACAACGAAGAGAGGAGTGCTCTACCAGACTTCAGGCATCGCCTCAGCTCTGTTAGAACAGGGCCGCAAGAGCTCCGGAGAGCAATTTTACACAATGTTGCCAAACAATGAACATGGTAGCCAAGCTGAATACTAAATTCAGAGC
>NW_011101983.1:0-580 GCF_000146605.3 Meleagris gallopavo | reverse complement strand
GTAACAGAGAAGGTGAAAATCCATGAGGAAATCGAGTGATTCACAGCAGTTGGTGTTGCCTTTTCTTTTCAGTATTGAACTCTGGTATTGCTGTTTGGTTGTGGAATGAAGCGGCGTTGGCTGAAAATGCCATGTTTGGGATGTGAACCCATCTGCCTCACCGAGTGTCTAACGTGAATTAATTACAGTCATCTTCAGCTGGGTAAAATATCCTATATTTCTATCCTAATCTGTTTCCTGGTATTGTTCCTAGATGTTGTATGATTGGTGCGTTTAGATGAAGTGCTCCCGTGGCATCTGATGGATGAAGTGCTGGGTCTACACGTACAAATCACTTCACCCCTCAGTTGAAACCAAAGGAAAAATGGCATTACTGAATTGCAGCTGATCTGTTGCCCTTGGTGAGCGTAGACGGTAAAATTCCTTTGGGTTTACTGGGAGTGCAGTTATGGCATTGCTGCGTGCTTTGGGTACAGCTGTGCTGTGCTCCAGTTTAACGTTTCCCAGCCTCAAACAGCTCTCACTGCTCTTTTGCTTCCCCTGTTAAGAAGACTTTGGAGACCTCAGAGATGCACTCTTT
>NW_011101982.1:0-477 GCF_000146605.3 Meleagris gallopavo | reverse complement strand
TTTGAAAATCCTACTAGAAATGTAAGTGACTCCAGGAGGAATGTAAGCTCTCTTGGAGAGCTGGGGCTGAACATGGAATTGAATTCTAAGATGATTTTGCCTTCTGATCAGTATTCCTGTCTTTGCATGGTATCTGTATTTTTATTTTTTTTTCTAGTCTGAAAGTAATTTAAACTGAGCTTGTTGGAAAGCTGGAGGCAATAAAACAGGTATGGTAGACAGAGCCCAAAGGTGGTCAGATTTCCTGAGTTGTGCACAGAAGAGTGGGCTCAAATCCTGCTGAGAGCTGGGTGCATTAACGTGTGGTGAGTCATGTTTTCCTTACAGATAGATCGGTGGCTTTAGAAAAATCTCCAAAAGTCCACTAAATCTATTTCTGGGGTGTTACCGACTGATGCCTGAATTCTGTGATTTTTTTATTTTTTTATTTTTTTTTAACTTTTAAAAGAACAATGAGTTTAATCTCTGTCATTCAGT
>NW_011101981.1:0-949 GCF_000146605.3 Meleagris gallopavo | reverse complement strand
TGGGGAGTTGCTCTTTTCTTGATGTGCAGATAGTTTCAAAAGAAAGCATTTCATTCTACTGTACCAGACTTTATTTGTTCATGCAGTGATCCCAGATGCAGATCAGAACCAGTTTACAGTCGCATGCATTACATTCACAGCGATGCTTTCTTCCTTCAAAGCTTTTCCAGTATGGTTTGTAACATCATGGGCTTCTGTCACTGATTGCTTTTCTCACAGCCCATCCCTGAGGAGTTGCAAAATGGAGAAGGATTTGGGTACGTCGTCGCTTTTCGCCCCTTTGGCACCACAACATGGATACAGACTGTAGTCACCTCTCCTGACACGCCCAGATACGTCTTTAGGAATGAAAGCATCTTGCCATTTTCACCATATGAAGTCAAAGTTGGTGTCTATAACAATAAAGGAGAAGGGCCATTCAGTTCAGTAACCACCGTTTTTTCAGCTGAAGAAGGTATGTGATTTTCTCCATATATTTAATGAGATGTTTTATCAAAGAATATAGCAGCAGTTGATAAAACTGAGGTCAACTTGAACATGAACATATTTATTTGCACCATCACCTATGCTGCTCATCTCTCCAGTGCTGATTTCCAATTGCAGAGCCTACTGTAGCCCCCTCTGGTGTGTCTGTGACAAGCCTGTCCTCCTCTGTCATCGAAGTCTCCTGGAAAGCCATTCCCTGGAAGATGAGTAGTGGAAGACTACTGGGTTATGAGGTAACATCATTTTAAATGCTCCTCTTGTTCTAAAGTGCCACGATCCAGAATGTCTTTACACACATAGCTCATGCCAGACAAGTCTAACTTGTTTACTTCATAGACGAAGCAGTGATCTTCTTCTGGTTGTCATTTTTTAATTTGAGCAAAATCTAATGTTTCAGTTTTGCTTTTTCTGCAGTCAAAAGGGCAGCAAGCATGAAAGGCAGATGGATGAGCAAATTTCGTTG
>NW_011101980.1:0-941 GCF_000146605.3 Meleagris gallopavo | reverse complement strand
CCGTCAACATTCTAATTCTGGTGATGGTGTTTAAGAGATCTTATGCTAAACACTCAGTCCAGATCAGCTAGAACTAGTGTAAGCTGTCTAGCTAGAAGTTGTGTAAGGTGGCAGGAGCCATGCACAAAGTGCTAGTGTGTGCCTGCACACTCGGATTCCCAAACCTGATTGAAGAACTGTGAAGAATAAGCATCCCCCCACATCAGGAAGTACTGCAGTTTGCCGTTCCCCACAGGAACATTAAATATTTTTGGTCTTTTTTGCTCTCTCTCCTTTGCAGACAAAATAAATAAATGTAGTATTTATGTTAGGAGTCAAAAGTAATCAGGGTTCATAAATGGTTACTCTAGGAAGAGCAGGTGCAGGGCAAGCCTTTGTGACACTTGTCTGATCACTAGCGTGATACTCCAGAACACTATTCCACCACCATGTATTTTTATTTAGAAGTATTTCTTGAGTCTGATTTAACTTACCTATTTAGCAAACTCAGTGGAAGCAAACTTTTGGCAAGACTTTGTATACGCATTTTTTCTCACTGCATGAGAAAACAATCTATTTTGTTTATACTGATCTGACTCCTCATTTCATTTAATGACTCTTCTTTCTTGTACTGGAAAGAACAGTGAGCAGTCAAACTCTGTGCCTTTCCATGCCTTTCACAGTCTGAAGATCTTCCACTCTCAAGTCATCTCTTTCCCAGTCTGGAAAGCCCTGGTTTCCTTAATCATGCTTTGTATTGAAGTTATGCTACATATGTGATCGTTATTTCCCTGTCCTGCTCTCACATTTTTACTCCAAATAATTAGCTTGAGAAATAAACATCACGACTTCCTTGCTCACTCCTTCATTTAGGTTAAGTATGAATGGTGCATAACAAAACAGGACTCTTCAGAACTTGACTGCTGAAAGAACTGACCACTTGGACTCCTACTGCTTGCTGT
>NW_011101979.1:0-710 GCF_000146605.3 Meleagris gallopavo | reverse complement strand
TATTTAAGACTGTATCATTGTGAAGAAGCCATTTTTTCCAACGAAATGCAATTCCCTATAGCTACTATGAGCCTGCTTGCTCAGTTTTTTCCTACAGAGCTGTAAGCTACCAGGACTCTCCCAAACTCTTCACTCTTGGACTTGAATGAACAAAGAGATGTGGAACTCTGCTGGGCCAATGTGAAGCGAGCTCTGCTCACTGCACAGTTCTTAAGACTCCAGGAAGCATATAAAATACAGTAACAGAACTAGCAAGCCCATTTTCAAAATGGCTTACAGAGAAAAAGTCAAACCTTTGACATGCCAATAGAATAGAGCGCAACTGGCCATCAGGCAGGTCTGGAAGGTATTGCTTTTCCCCAAGTCAGTTGATGGGCCTAACACAGACCTTGGCAATTTAATCCTGTTCAGGGAAACACTCTCTAAATGATGTCTGTGTCCTGTGAATTAGCACAAGCGACCTTTCTTTGGTTTTATTAGCACAGCAGGAGTAACCACTCAGAGCTCTGCATATCGGGATGTACTAACAACGAGTTTTTAGGGACAGAGCCTCCCTAACACGTTCAGAGGGCCTGAAGATGTGAGCACACGAGGTGTCTGCCTGTGCAAAAGCCACCAGGACATTGCTGCCAGAGGGGCAGGGTTAGCAGGGGACTGGAGGGAAGAGCTCTGAAATCCTCAGCACCAGGTTTTACAGATCCCTCTCCAGC
>NW_011101978.1:0-1186 GCF_000146605.3 Meleagris gallopavo | reverse complement strand
TTTTTGCTGAAGGAAACCAGGACAGATGCCTCAAGTCAAGGTTGCAAAACCAAAGTTTTCTGGAGCTGTGTGCTTAAGCAGGAACAGCTGCAGTCTTCTGTTGCTTCTTTTTTAATTATCAGATCTGTTTCTTTCAGTATATCCTTGCTTGTGGTCTGGATCTGTAAAATATGAAAATATGGATTGAATAGAGATTCATGTTTACTTATTTATGGCTTTGGGCTTACAGAATAAGTGAATATACCCAGAGTATTTTCTCTGCATATCATCTTATTACCAGTATTTTTGTAATGAATGCCATCTTGAGCCTTCAAAGGAAACCATTTATCTGTTTTGTGGCATATCATATTTTACTGCATTAACAGGTCTGATATTATCGCAGGAGAGTTCTCAACCAGTTGTTTGGTTTGATTAAAGATGATTGCTAGTCACGTAAGATGCTATTGATTTTCTTTTTCTTTTGGCAAAAGCAAGGTATGTCAGCTTATATAGCTCATTTGTCCTCAATGACCTGGATGGAGATTGAATCTTCCTTCTTTCTGTGTTTTTCAATAGCATGACTCTGAAGTCTGCTGGGTTTATGTTGTCATAACTTAATCTATGTTAGAACCCTGGAAAAGAGTTGTTTTGTAAAGGAGGGGTAAGATATCTTATTAGCTGCTCCCATGAAAGAGCATGAATATCTGTCATCTAGCTGCTGCATGACATGCTACGTGAAAATGGTATTAAGTTACATCCTTCCAGTTTGTCTTTTTGTCTGTTTCCTTTTAAACAGCCAACTTTCATTTCTGTAGATGATAAGGAGACAAAGTGCACGGGGCTTCTGAAGCACTCTTTGCAAGGAGCAGTTGGCAGTTGGTTGCTCTGATGAAGCTTTGGTTCCTAGAATTGAGTGAGCATGGATGAACATCAGCTTTCCTTGATGAAATGATGTTTTTAATCCTCAAGATTTTACAGTAAAGATTGAGGCAGCAGAATAGAGATGTATAATTCAATCTTGTAGACTTTGTCTCATTCTCAGGCTTTCAGAGACCTGAGTCATGATTTTTGGACTGTTGCTAATGACATTATAAATGCATAACCAATGAATTTGGGCTATGAAATTTCTGTCCTGCTTGTGATTTACTGAAACGTAAGTAAGTCAGCCATATTGTATCAACCCTATGCTATGAACCTTCAGAACCTG
>NW_011101977.1:3305-3932 GCF_000146605.3 Meleagris gallopavo | reverse complement strand
CTCACAGGATGCTCTGACATGGCCTTGCCCATTAGGAGGCTGCACTGCCGTTCATGATCTACACAGCGCAAAAGCCACCCACAGGGACGCTCAAGAGTGGGTACTGAGCTCACTGTTATCCATGAGCTCTCCTTGGGCTGCGGCAGGCAGGAATCAGGGGCAGAGGAAAGGGAGAGAGCTCTGAGGGAGGAGCAACTGCTGAAGGCACTGGGGTATGGGGCCTGGATGGGGTGAGCTCCAGCTGGAGCCATAGAGCCAAGGGCAGGTAAGAGGGGAGGGAGCAGTGCCCACAGCGTTCCTGAGAAGGCCCAGCTGGGAGATTTTGGAAATGGCTCCATAGAGCCTGTGCAGATGCTGTGGGAACTGGGGACACAAGAGGGGTGAAGCAAAACTCAGAGATGGAATCTGTGATGCAAGAGAGCCTTTATTACAAGTTCAGAGGAAGAGGATGGAGGTGGCAGAAGGACAGCCCCTGGCCAGAGGCTGTCCCCATCTCCCTGCAGAGGTCAGAGGGAAAAGAGCAGGCAGTCAGCACTGGGCTGCATCATCACAGAGCAGTGAGTCCTGAAGCAAAGATGGAGCAGAGCAAGAAAGTGCTGGTCTCCATGCAAGTATGAGGTGTCCAAG
>NW_011101977.1:0-3020 GCF_000146605.3 Meleagris gallopavo | reverse complement strand
AGGGAGAGCTGTATGGGAGGGAGTCCTGAGAAGCCTCTGAGAGCTGCACTTACCCAGGAGCTGAGGGTAGTCAAGTGGAGGAAGCTGGATAGAGGACTGCAAAGTGCTCAGCTCTTTTATACCTGTCCCAGACAGCCTCGAGCTTAGATGGGAGGGCGGTGGTTTCAGAAGATCCCAATAATCATGAAATAAAGCCAATAGGCTTTATGACACACAAGCAGTGAAGTGACGCAATTGTATCTCTGCCCTTTGTGGACTTTGAGGCACAAACACGCTGTGGAGAACGAGAAAATGGAAGAATTTGATGGCAACATGCAATTATGTGAAATTCCCAACGCTACTGGTCCTCATTTCATGGAACTAATCAACCCTAATATTTTCCTTATCCTTCATGCAATTGCGCCTTCACCTGTAAAATCCAGCATAGCTCCACATTTTTTCAGCATCTTTAGGGAACTGGGGAACAGGAAATGCCCCATGTCTCACAGAAGTAATGTTTGTGGATGCTCCAGAACTCACACCCCAATTGCCCCTCAGCCCTTACTGGTGTAGGGTGATGGTGGACAACTGGGAGTGGTCCCAGGTGGGTGGGATGGCTTCATTTTTTGCCCCCAATTCCACCACCTCTGTTTACCAGCCCATAAAGTGGAGTTAATGAGAGGTGTGCTGGCAGCGTGCTGCACTGTAAAAAGCTTCATCTGCAGGATACCTCTGACTCTTCAACACAGATGAAGTTTGGGATTAGGAACACTTTGGGGTTTGTTGGTGTTGTGAGGTCAGATTCAACAGCACGTGGTCCTTCATGTGATGTTGCATCAGTGTTTGACCCTCCCATCACATTCTTCTTCTCCAGGGCATGTTTGTTACTCAGGGTACCAGTGATGAGGGATATAATTGCTCCGCATCACTCCTTGTGTGTCATGAAGACTGTTGGCTTTATTTCATGATTATCTGGGGCTTCTGCCACTACCGCCCTCAAGTCGATGCTTGGGGATGTCTGGGACAGGTATAAAAGAGCTGAGGGCTTTGCAGTCCACTATCCACCTTCCTCCACTTGACTCTCCATCTCAGCGTGGTAAGTCTATGCCTTATGTATCTCCTCAGTTTCTTAGCAGTACTTCTGTCAAGTGCTTCTTTGCTGTGGGCTCTAACACTTTATTCTTAGTGCCTGATAAGTCTGGGTGTGATCATATTTTTTTTCAGAAATATGGAAATAATGGATATTTAAACTTTTAGGCGCAATGTCCTGAGCTTACTGATGCAATTTTATCCTCTGCGCTCTCCATGATTTTCTCACTGCTTTCTGTGAGGGAGTTTTACTCCACCCTCTGGCTCAGCTGGGACATAGTCTCATGCAGGAAGAGCAGGTGCTTTACAACAGCATTTCAAGTGAATATTGTATTTTTGCTCTGACTGACTGATATGATGCAGAGCATTTCCTCAGCACATGCTCCAAATGCAAGAGAGGCATGAAGGATTTGTGTTCCATTTCTATTCTGACCATGGCTCTGCCTACTCTCACAGCTTCATCTCCTGAACCAAAGAATGTCCTGCTCCAGCCTGTGTGCCCCTGCCTGTGGGGTGGCCGCCCCGGCCCCACTGGCTGACAGCTACAACGAGCCCTGCGTGCGCCAGTGCCCCGACTCCACTGTGGTGATCCAACCCCCGGCCTCCGTGGTCACCTTCCCCGGGCCCATCCTCAGCTCCTTCCCGCAGAACGCTGTGGTTGGCTCAGCAGGAGTGCCCGCCGTTGGATCTGGCTTGGGTGGCACCTTTGGACGTAGTGCCGGCTTTGGGGGCTATGGAGGCCTGGGAGGCTATGGAGGCTCTTATGGCCTTGGGGGCTTTGGGGGCTATGGAGGCTTTGGCAGCTGTGGATATGGTAGCTGGGGCCGAGGCCACAGGTATCTCAGCGGCAGCTGTGGGCCCTGCTAAACCCCAAATATCCACGCAGTACAGTGCTGCATCTGCTGAGTCTTCACAAATACCTCCTCTTCTCTTCTACCACCAGATGTAGCTTTCCATCCCTCTTATGGCTGTGCCAAAGCAGTTACTTTAAATTACTGTTCCTTGCTTTTTGTACTGTAAAGTCTTTCAAATCTGCAGTTTAGGGCTCAGGGTTTCCAACAGTGCCTCCAGAAGTTCCCCTCTACTTCTGTACAGCAATGCAGTGCTCATCCTCGGATGAGGATCTCCCCACTCCGTCCAGCTCTGAGCTTCCTGAACGATGCTAAGAAGAGGAATCTCTGGGGTGAAGCCTTGGGTTGAGACTTGCTGCAGCCTTGTGGTTTGCACGACTGTAATTCATTATTTCTGTGTTGTGCTTTTTTCTGTATCACTATCTACTGCCTTCTCCATTTGCATTAAAGAATCTGTATTGCATCAACAATTCTTTTTTGTCTGAGTTTGGTCTTCCTTTCGCTATGAGATTTGTTTATAACAAAGCAGTGATGTGAAATATCCAACAGCTCACAGGTTTGGTGAAAAGTTTTATAATATCTCCGATTTTCTCTCAGAGATCACTTTTAAAATGAAGTGTAGGCAAACTACTACAAAAAGATATGCTTTGTTACTGTGTCCAGATTCAAAGGTAAGATTGTCCCCCCTACTCCGCTCTTGTGAGGCCCTATCTGGAATGCTGTGTCCAAGTGTGGAGCCCCCAGTGCAAAGGGGATGGGGGACTGTTGGGGATGGTCCGGAAGGGGGCCCCAGGGATGGTCAGGGAACTGGGGGGCCTCCCCTGTGGGGACGGGCTAAGGGAGCTGGGCTTGTTCAGCCTGGAGGGGAGAGGGCTCTGGGGTGATCTCATTGCAGCATTTTGGTACCTAAAGGGAGCCTACAAAGAGGAGGGGAATCAACTCTTTGGAAGGGTTGATAACTGCAGGACATGGGGAAATGGTTTTAAGTTCTGGGAGGGGAGATTTAGGTTGGATGTCAGGGGGAAATTCTTTACAGAGAGAGTGGTGAGGTTCTGGAACAGCTGCCCAGAGAGGTTGTGGATGCCCCGTCCCTGGAGGTGT
>NW_011101976.1:0-1223 GCF_000146605.3 Meleagris gallopavo | reverse complement strand
GCAAGTGCCACATGGCATTTCCTTCTGAAAACATCCCATTAAAAATGTTTTTCCCCTGAGTAATTGTATTTTAAACATGTAACCACAATAAAAGTAATGATGTTCCGGGCATTCATTTACTAGACTTTGCATAACCATCCTACTTTAGTGTTTTGAAATGATTTCCAACTCACCAAAGAGATTATTTTTACATGCTAGCCAAGATTCCAAAGTATCCAGAAATACAGAGGTGTTATTTACCTTGGGTAAAAATTTCATGTTTTCGGATTCTAGCTCGGTTTTTCATCATCCCAAGCAAAGCAACTTAAAAGCCCGTCATAACTTTAATAAGAAGAGTAGGCATGCAACCAGAAATAATAAGGAGCCTATTTAAACTAAGCTCTGGTGGGCTCTAACCCCACTTTCATAATGAGACAGAGTTTGCATACTGCATACCTTATCTGCCTGTCTGCCTTCTCACAGTTATTACTGAAGCACTTGCCCAATTTAAAGCTCGTCAGACATAATTTGAGCTCCTGAAGATAATTAAATTCCTCTAAGTTGTGTGAAAGTTGCTGGCTGGATAGAAAAATGCAAATTGAACGTGTCCTCTGAGGGAAAATTACCAGGAAGAACTCAGCAGTTATTTTTATTGCTGGCAAGTCCATGGGCACAAAGGCTCCCACTGGCCACCACCATAAGTGGAGCTCAGGTCAAGCCTCTTATCAGCGGAGGAGGTTATTGCTTATTACTTCCCTGTGCACTGCCTAGCCCCAGAGAGGAGCTGTAGATGGTGTCCAAGGTGCAGCTTAGCAGGAACCTCCACCCAGTGCCATAAAAACAATGTTCTCCAAAACCTTCTTCATTCCTTCTTTAGCAACTTCTATCACTAGATTTGTTTTGCCCTGCATAGGTGACATTTGTCCAGGCATCTTCTAATGCTGTCTGTTGTCACATCTTTCCTGGCACTAGCACTGGCTACTGGATGCTTTTCCTGATTTGAGATGGTTCAGAAGATTATGTCTCAGCTTCTATTCACAGTGTGTGGAGGTTAGGCCGGACCCATGGCTCCTATGCATTCTCCCTATTTCATTACATTATCTTGGAAGTTAAATAAAGATGTAACATTGCACTGAAATCCCTTTCCCCAGACAGTGATTGAATTTTGCTGATGTCATAAAAGGATTTGTTCCTCTGTTGTTTTCTGTAACATCAAGTAATTCCCATTAAATAGTAAGTAATTT
>NW_011101975.1:0-484 GCF_000146605.3 Meleagris gallopavo | reverse complement strand
GCTGGGATAGTGAGCGTGTCCAGAGAGGACTGAGCTGGAGTTCTGGCTCACTTCAGAAAGCAGAAATGGTGGTACTGACCTGATGAATGCCCCATCAGCCCCGTGTACAGATTTGGATTAATCAGCACCAAAGGTTTCAGAGCAGGGCTGAAGAACGATGTGGTGAATTTATGGTGACACAGATCGAGAAGAGTCTTGGCTGTCTGTGCTGAAGCCAAATTCCAGCATTCTTCTGCTCCTTCCTGTAGATGCTCCTTTCCAAGGCATCCAGCTACCTTTTGCTCTTCGTTCATATCTCATAACTTCAGTATTGAGCAAAAGTTGTGTCTTGGAATTTGTTGGCTTCTGTTTTTCAGAAACATACTGATTTAAAAGCAAGTATGTTATCCCGTACTTGTATGATCACAACAGAGTGATGCTGGAAAGCCAACAGAACTTGTAGTACTGGACTGCAGGAGGAACTTGGTTACTGAGTTTTTCTGGG
>NW_011101974.1:0-514 GCF_000146605.3 Meleagris gallopavo | reverse complement strand
CTGGGACTAGGAGTGGATTCAATCACACCTATATCCCTTACCTCCATGGTTCAAGCAGTTTGAAAGCAAAGGGGTCCACTCTGAACCTCATGACTCAATGGGAGGATCTCCTATATAAGTGTGTTTATCCTACTGCCTATGCAGTAAATAAACAAGTGTATCTGGACATAGCAAATCTTTTTAAGTCACTGCCTTATTTACAATTAGGCTTGTCAAATCATTATACTGTATTCATATTACATCAATAAATATGCTCTAGCTTCTCTCTTACATGTGTAGTGTAGTGTAGTTGATTCCATCCTCAACAGATATGCACATTTTTGTTCAAAACTCCAACTACTTCAATGGAAATACAATTTTGTTGTTATTTTGAAGGAAATTAAAAGCCACTGAAAACACTGTAGAAAGTGAGAAAAACAATCAGAATAGAAAAGGAAAATTGTTCCTTATTCACCCAGCTATGACAGAACATTCTTAATTATCTGGTCAACAACAGCGATCCTATGAGCAAACT
>NW_011101973.1:0-1245 GCF_000146605.3 Meleagris gallopavo | reverse complement strand
TCTGGCCACGTCCCAGGGCCTCAATCTCTTCTTGCAGTGAGGGACCCAAAACTGAACGCAGTACTCGAGGTGCGGCCTCACCAGAGCTGAGTATAGGGGGATGACTTCCCTCCCCTGCTCCTGGTGGCCCACACTACTGCTAACGCAGGGCAGGGCGCTGTTGGCCCCTATTGGCCACCTGAGCACACTGCTGGCTCCTGTTCAGCCGAGCATCAACCACCATCCCCAGGCCCCTTTCCTCTTCACAATCATCCAGCCGCTCAGCCCCAAGCCTGTAGCATTGCCTGGGGTTGTTGTGGCCAAAGTGCAGGACCCGGCACTTGGCCCTGTTGAACCTCATCCCATTCACCTCAGCCCAGAAATGCAGCTTATCCGGATCCCTCTGAATAAGGGGGCCTCCCTATCCTCAGGCAGATCCACACCACCTCCCCGCTCGGTGTCATCTGCAAACGTACTGAGGGCACACACAGTCCCCTCCTCTAGGTCATCAACAAAGATATTAAACAAGGTCAGCCCAAGTACCGACGCCTGGGGGACACCACTTGTAACGGGTCTCCAGCTGGATTAACTCCATTAACCACTACCCGTTGGGCACGGCCCTCCAGCCAGTTCCTCCTCCTCCATGGGGATGCGTGGGGCAGAGGGAGACCTGAGAGCTGCACTGGTGGGGGTGGGTTGGGGTTGGGGTTGGACTTGGACTCTTGTGCAGCCCAATAAAAACCAGTAATGACCAGTATGGCCTCCCAGTGGTCAATGGAGTCCCAGAGGATCTAGTAGGATCCAGAAGGTGCGCACACCTGTTTGGACCAGAAAAGACCAGGATGGACTCCTAGTGGTCAGTAGAGACCCGTAGGAACCAGTAGGAGCGCAAACCAGTCTGAACCCATACAAAAAAGTCCCATAGGAATCAGTAGAAACCACTAGGAATGCACACCCGTGTGCCTGGTGCCGGCCTCTCTGGAGGCGGCTTTAGGCCCCAGGGCCAGTGCCGGCTCTCCAGCTGTGGCTTTAGGCCCTAAGCTGGTGCTGGCCTCTTGTGCTCTGGCTGGGCTTTAGGCCTCGGGGCCAGTGCAGGCCTCTCGGGATGTGACTTTGGGCCCTGGGGCTGCTGCCAGCCTCTTGGGCTGTGACTGTGGCTTTAAGCCCCAGGGCCGGTGCCGGCCTCTTAGACTGTGACTTTAGGCCTCGGGGCCAATTCCAGCCTGTCTGGCTGTGGCTGTGGCTTCAGGCCCCAGGACTAGTGCT
>NW_011101972.1:0-486 GCF_000146605.3 Meleagris gallopavo | reverse complement strand
TCATCCATGGAGAAGCTAAGATGCTCCATATAACATTAATTGCAAAAAAGTGACAGTACCATTTTAGATATTCTACTCACCAAAACGATGCCATGATTTGGGATGTGGGACACGTCTGCACATGGACATTTTTTCCCTCAGTGTGGTTTCGGGTTGCTGCTTTGGGCTGTGATTGTGAAGATATTGCAGTGCAGTTCCCACCCAGCCCCATTTCTCTGCTAAAGCAGGAGCATGGTGCTGTGTTACATTTTAAGGGAGCTTGGAAGCCATCTCTCTGGGTTAGGCATTAGGTACAAGATATGCAAGAAGAATATACTCAAACAGATTTTTTTTTAATTTATACTCCCTTTTCTTTACCAAGCCAACTGCATGACATGTCCTCTTTGGGGCATCGCGTATTCAGATCGCATCTTCTTGAAATCAGGTCTGTTGTTGCAGTAAATAAGCTTAGTTTCCAAAACCCTTCACTAGTGCTTTATAAATTGG
>NW_011101971.1:2989-3667 GCF_000146605.3 Meleagris gallopavo | reverse complement strand
TTAATTTCTCTTCAGCAATTTTCTTTAGGGATATATATATCAGCTCCAGGAATACTGCAATAATGTTAACAAAGTTCTTATCAATAATACCATTAATTTGTAAGTCTGTGCAGTTGTACTTCATTTGAAATATAACAACATTTTAAGCTGGAGTATATGGTATCTCGTGATCACTGAACTGCAGCAGTGGAACCATACTTATTGCTGTAGATTTCTATTGTGACTGACATTCAGCAACTGATTTCTCTGTCAACTCTATTTTTATAGGCTGCTCTATTTTCTTCCACAGAAGTTATTTTCAGGCAGAACTTTAATTAAAAAAAAACAACAAATAAACAAACAAAACCCAACCAATACTATAGAAACTTGCAAGCAACAACAGAAAATAATTTAAATTTAAATGCAGGTTCTTAGGAAAAAAACCCACAAAAGTAAGACAAAAGCAGAGATAGACACACAAAATAAAAACAAGCATAGAGCTCAAAGGTGATGGAATGCACTACTAACGCTATATAGCAGTTCAGTAGAATTGCATTGTAAGCCAACTGTATTTTCTTTACCAAGGAAAGAAGAACTGCAAGTAAGAAAACAGAACTGTCACAGTGGATCAGGTTAGTGCTTTGACTACTGCTTTATCTACCAGTATACATTACTGCCTTCTCAAGGGGTCTTACTACA
>NW_011101971.1:0-655 GCF_000146605.3 Meleagris gallopavo | reverse complement strand
GGTTCCAGCTGAGAAAAAGTTCAGTGGTTTGTTGTTTTTGTTATCTGAAAATAAGCAATAGTTACAAGATACACATTATATATATAATGTAAATATCCATAACATTACACAAGTGTATGTTTTAATAATAATTAAAAATAATACTGGAGTATTAGAAAATAAATTAACAATCCAGTATGAAATTGCTGTGTACATTCCTCAGAAAGAACAAAAGAGTATCACTTAAAATACAAGGGCTGCCATCATACAGGAGATAAGGTGACATGCTTGATCTGTAACATGATATGCTTCATCTATAAACTGACAACACTGATGTTTCAAAATGCTTTGAATCTATTGTTTTGGTTAACTACTAGGGTTTCAGAACTGGATTTAGTTTATGTGAAGATATATCATTTATACTTTTTTTTTTTTTGCATACTCCGCTACAGTGTATATATGTATATGCACTGTATATGTATATACAGTGTACATATTCCAGTCACAATGAGTTTGAAATCTGTGACATATTTCACTATTTTCCATAAAGATATCTGATACTACAGGTTTCAGACTGTTTCAAAGTTGCTATCACAGTCATTTGTTTGTTTTTACTCAGTGCAGGAAGAATGTTTCCACTAGATACATACATTTTGAAATTTTAAATATAATGTAA
>NW_011101970.1:0-648 GCF_000146605.3 Meleagris gallopavo | reverse complement strand
AAGAATACTTTGACCTCCAGACTTCTGTTTTTCAGTGCCTTCCACAGAGAAACCTCCAAAGGATTCCAGTTTCTCAATTACATGTATGAAGGGATTTGAACTCCGGGGACAAGTCCCAGGAAAATAAATAAAAAAGCAGAAGTCAAACTTTGGAAATATTAACATTCAAACACAAATGTGAAGCCAAATACTGCAGAGCCTCAGTAATGTCCATAAATACTAGAGACAGTTACTCCTAGAAAAGAATGAAGTTATGGTAATGGCTTTTAAAGCCTGATAGATAAAAAAGCAATCACTGAAGCTCTGGCAAGTCCAGAACTGATCGCCCAAAACCAAGCAAGCTTAATTTCAGAGGCTACAAACAGAATTTCTGCAGGTATACGGTGATACAGTACTTTACAGACACAGTTTATAACATTGTATTCACTTGGTCTTCTGATATCTCAATAACAGCAGTAAATATATAAGCTTCTTTTCATGTTCTATTTTGTACAGGGTTCCTAAGTATTGTGCTCTTTTTAAAATATTTATTAAAAAAAAATCAAGATTTTGTCTGAGGACTGAATTTTAAATTTGGAGTCCTTAGCAACAGCATTCGCATTCTCATCTGATAAGGATAAGCAACATGATTTGATTTATTCAATCTTT
>NW_011101969.1:0-395 GCF_000146605.3 Meleagris gallopavo | reverse complement strand
AGTGAGGGTGGGAATGGGCGCCAGGACGGACAGATGGCGCCTGGGGACAGCACTGATGGCACCGGGTCCTGGCTGGGACAGAGGCCATGGGCGGCTGGCGACATCGCAAGCAGCCAACAGCGAGGACAAGGACCCGAAAGGAACGGCGGCACCGTCCGATGGGGACAGCGGCGGTGTCCCCGAGGGCTGGCACTCACCGGTGCTGCACGCGGGCTGCCAGGGGTCCGTGCTGAGGACCTGTGGGGCGGTGGGATCGGGAGGGGCGGTGGGTCCCCAGGGGATAAAAGGGCAGTGGGGGATAAGGGGGTGTCCTTACAAAAGCAAGACGGCACTCAGCTTCTGAAGGTGACCTCGGGATTAGATTTATTGACCAAAGGCGCCAGGAGGTTGGAGAG
>NW_011101968.1:0-422 GCF_000146605.3 Meleagris gallopavo | reverse complement strand
CCTTCCTACTGTATAATTTCAGTGAGAGATGTTAAGAACCTCTATTGGCTAAGGCTTTTTAGGAATTCCTGAGCTTTTCATGTATTAGGACTTAAGAGAGGGTTTGAACTTACTGCATACTGGTGTACCGAATGTTGATAAATACTGGTGCACACACTTTACACGGTGTCAAATATTGGATCGTTTCTGCAAATGGCCCTACCTCAATTCTGACCATGTATTCCTACGTGAAATGCACATTTTTCTTACATACAAAAATTTCTGACTTCCAGAGCCTCAAGTTTTGCTTTTCTTTTCATAGCAGAGAGAGGGAGAGGGGGTGTGATAGGCAGTACCTTCGAGGAGATCTTTTTCTCTTCTCCTTCCTCTTCTTCACATTTTTTGTCCTGAAAGAGTTATCACCATGTGGGTACCTTCCAGGG
>NW_011101967.1:0-538 GCF_000146605.3 Meleagris gallopavo | reverse complement strand
TGCAAGCTCTATAGACCAGTGACACTCTGGCTTTGTCTTCTTTTCCTTCGTTTCAACTAGTAACAAAAGTGATTGACTAAACAGCTCCCTAGGAAATTGCTCTGAAATCTAACACTTACAATCTTGTCCCTTCTCTTTGAAAAGAAACTAACTTTCCAGCATTACTAGAAATCAAATTTCCTTTTATGTCTGACTGAGTTCCAGCAAGACTGTATGCTAGACTGAAATTTCTTTAAAATGACTGATAAAATTAGGATGTTTGAACTTCTTAGCTAAGTTCATTCACAGACCAAGATAGGCTATTTTCTGATCAGTTTAATGTTTATTATTATATATTCTAATCATACTTAGATTTAGTGGATTTTCTTACTATCAGATATGACAAGTGTTTTTGGAAGGAGAGATCTGCACACAAAAAAAAAACTTTGAAAATGCATATTTAGTAAGAAATCCAATAAACCTTGTTATTGTTAAACTGAAAAATCATCTGTATGAAATCAATCCTTTCCATATTGTAGCAATATATCCCATACTAGTG
>NW_011101966.1:0-854 GCF_000146605.3 Meleagris gallopavo | reverse complement strand
CTGCTGGAAGGAGGAGAATGAGTTGACTTTTCATTCATGTGCTTCTAGAGAGGAGGTTTGCCCCAGTTCCTGAGCATAGCACAACCACTGCTTCTCCTGTCCTTCTGATGGTAGCATCTGGGTGAAAAATTGTTGGCCACCAGATTTGCTGTCTTGAGGACTCAAGCTTTAGTCACATTCTCTGGCCCATGTGGTATATACTGTACTTTAGAAACATAGAATCACAGAATCATTACAGTTGGAAAAGTCCTCTAAGATCATCATGTCCAACCACAACCCATCCTCACCATGCCCACTGACCACGTCCCTCAGTTCTACATCTCCATGGTTCTTGGACAGCTTCAGGGATGGTGAGTCCACCACATCCCTGGGCAGCCTGTGCCAATGAATCACTGCTCTTTTGAAGAAAAACATTTTTCCTAATACCCAAACTTAACTTCCCCTAGCACAACTTGAGGCTGTTCCTTCTTGTCTTGTCTTGTCATTCTTAATCTTCTTGAAAGGAACGTGAGTTGTTGATTATTATGTTCAGATGGAGTTTTTGCAGTCTAATGCCAAGAAGGTCAGATTCTTTGTCCCATCTCAAATCTGACTGTACATGTAGCATGAAAGCATAGATTCTGGTACCAGTGGTGCAGAGGGGAACTTCTGCCTTTGGTTGTGAAACAGTGGCAATATAAAGAAAAATTAAACATGAGAGGTTCTTGAGAAGCAAATATCATTTAGGATTTGAAAGTTTCCAGCAGGGCTGGGATGAGAGACTGGCTCTGGTTCTTGTCCTGTCCCACAAAGTGTGGGAAAACGGACAGAAAATAAAAGCAGGAGATGGCGTATTTAAAATTAAATATATATAT
>NW_011101965.1:0-465 GCF_000146605.3 Meleagris gallopavo | reverse complement strand
AAACGAGGACAGGGAGGGAACGTGCTGTTCTTGATCAGAACTGCGCTAATGAACATCATAAAGATCAGAAGACCTCAATGACAACTTCAACCCTAGAACTGCTGCAGTCAGACCTACAGCAAACTGGATGAGAGGAGAGGAAAGGTGTGCTGGATCCCAGGTGCTCAGCGTCCCGTGGGGACCACGCTCCCATGGCCTCGTGAGGGGCCTCTCAGCTGGGATCAGCTGCTGGAGGGACCAAACCCAAAGCATGTGGGTATCTGCCAGGGTGAGCGCGGCCCAGCAGAGCGATGCTTCATGAAGTGCATCTCAGCCTGGGAGCCAACACCTGAGTGGGACCTCCTGGTGCTGCCTCTCCCCTGGACAAGCAGCGAGCCCACACCGCGTCAACCTTTATTTTAGGTGTTCAAAAATAAGCAAACTCGTCCTTCTCTGCAAAACAACAAAAAATTCTGGAAAAAAACC
>NW_011101964.1:0-464 GCF_000146605.3 Meleagris gallopavo | reverse complement strand
CCAGGATCAATCCGTGGCCATGGGCACCTCCAGGGATGGGCACCCACAGCTCTGGGCAGCAGTGCCAGCGCTCCACCGCCTCTGGGTAAATAATTTCCCCTAACATCCAACTCCTCTTTTAGTTTGAAGCCATTTCCTCCTTGTTCTATCACTATCAGACGGTATTAGAAAATTTGGTCCCCTCCCAGTTCATAAGCTCCCTTCAAGCACTGGAAGGCCGCAGTGAGGTCTCCCTGCAGCCTTCTCCTCTCCATGCTGCACAGCCCCGGCTCCTCAGCCTGTCTCCATAGCAGAGGTGCTCCAACCTTGGAGCATCTTCGTTGCCTCCCCCAGCCCTGCTCCAACAGATCCCACCCTTCCCGTGCTGGGCCCCAGGCCTGGACGCAGCACTGCAGCTGGGGGCTCCGAGGGCAGAGCAGAGGGGGACAATCCCCTCCCTGCCCGCTGCCCCCCTCTGCTGATGC
>NW_011101963.1:0-449 GCF_000146605.3 Meleagris gallopavo | reverse complement strand
CTGGTGCAGCTGGTACATCTGCAGAGAAGGAATATGACAAGACCATTTTCCTATCTCTGTCTTAGAATTTATGCATGCCCAGGATCCATATTTTCCAAATTCATCCTCAACTCACAAGACAACAGTACATCAAAGGGTGATTCTTGTACTCGTCTTAGTTTTTTAAACTCATGATTAGCTCAAACTCTGAAGATGGACTATGAAAAGCTTATTATTTGCAGGAAAATGTTAGCAAACTAATGCAATACTCAAATTTAGCATAAAGCCTCCTGGAGAAAAAGTGAACAATGTCAGCCAATGTTTTAGGATACATACAGTGTGATTACATGAGCAGTAAAAAACATTCTACTGTTAAAAATATGAAAGCACTTTATTGTATATTAAATATTGGAGGTAGTTCCTGTAGTGAATGGATCGCTTTTATACCTGTGCAAGATTTTCAACTCTGT
>NW_011101962.1:0-448 GCF_000146605.3 Meleagris gallopavo | reverse complement strand
CAAGAATGGAAAGCATCCTTAAAATGACTGATTTACAATTGGTAAGGAGATACAATATGAAAATTATAGCTTCTTAGTATGTCACATCACAAGGTTGTGCAACACTCTCACATTAAAAGCTACCCCACAGGCCAGTGTGATGGCTCCAAGAACAGTGTGGCATTGGAGCAGCTGTGTTACAGGCTGAGGTTCCAGCTCATGCTCCCAAGGCAGGCAAGAAGCCCCTCTCAGGGGTCGGACTCACCTCTGTTGGAGACTCCTCCATCTAGCCCTCTCCACAGCAAATTGTATGCCACAACCTACCCTCCTGCATCTGAAAATAAAAACTGTAGGAGAGGCCCCAAGAAGGTGAGTTGAGAGAAAGAAAAAGGTCTCAGTGAATCAGACCAGACAGAGACCATTTCAGGAAAGAAACCTCTTAGCATAAAATCCTACCTAAGTGCTAGTG
>NW_011101961.1:0-518 GCF_000146605.3 Meleagris gallopavo | reverse complement strand
CGACCATACCTCAAGATTAATCTTAGGCCGGAAATTCCCTCCTTCCTGAGACTGTGGACGCCAACTGTGTGGAGCCTTCTTCCACAGTGGCGAGGCACAAACCACAGAAATCTGTTACCTTTCAGATGTCCTCTGAAGGCTTTTTATTCCAAGTAAATTCTGTTATCTGTGACTGCAGCAAGGCGGACGCCCTGACTGGCAGCGGCTCTTTGGGCGCTCTGCCTGAAGGCTCCCATTTCCCCAGGACCTTCTACCATTCCTGGTTGCTAGCAGCTGACCACAGAGGGCTGGAAAGTATTCCAGTTTACCAGAAAGAGGACAGCATCTACAATTGTACTAAAAAGCAGGAAAAAACCATTCCCAGTGAAGCTGAAAATCATGTTCCTACCATAAAACAGTGAAGTTTATTTTATGATCCTCTATTTTTTCCACCTCAACAACCAGGGAAAACGCAGATGTGTTTCATATGGAAATGCAATGTAACACAGAGCAGCTTTCTGTGCTGTTTCCTCTTTAAC
>NW_011101960.1:0-513 GCF_000146605.3 Meleagris gallopavo | reverse complement strand
CAAATGCTGTCCATTGATTTATTACAAATTCTGAGCTACTGAGGAAACGCGGGGAAGATGGGGAAGTTAGCGATAGTAAAGAGAGGAACCCTAGCAAACAGTTCACAAAGTGGGGACAGTCACCACCAGGGATCCAGCAACGTCTTGTTGGTCCGTAGGGAGGCAGCAGGTCGCTCAGCGACGTCTTGTTGACACGCACGGCTGCAGTTCAGTGGAGGAGTTACCCGTTCTTCCTCGGAATTCTTGGGGTTTCTCTCCTCTCCATAACGTCCTTTTGTTTGCCAGGGGCAGCAGCTGCTTCTGTTTGGTTCAGGGGTGACAGTATTTATGCTTTGTTCGTTGGGGCCACAGCATGTCCACAGTAGATGCCCTTCCCATTGGGAAATCAGCAGCTGATCACGCCACGGTCTCATGGTGGGCTGCTAGGTATGCACATCGAGTGCATGGTGGTCCTCTGCCCCGAGACGACCTCCGTAAGTCAGCTTGAATGGCCACAGGAAGCACCAGCCAAAA
>NW_011101959.1:0-407 GCF_000146605.3 Meleagris gallopavo | reverse complement strand
TCCAAAAAAAAAAAAAAACACAATTCCATGTTGTCCAAGCACTACTTTAACTCAATATTTCTAAAGCAATATCAGCATAGACATTTCTTGCACAGCTCCTGATGGTTTTTGCCTAGAATGAACATGGAGAACTCTCACAAACTGAGGGCTCCTGCAATGCCCCGGGGCCATGACAGCAGAGTGGGATCATGTGGAACCCCCAAGAGCCCCCAGCAGTTCTCAGACAAAATCTATCACTAATTATTATGGCACTGGAAATGCATTCCTTAGCTTACAGCTACTACTCAAAATGAAACACAAATTTCTCCTTTTCCACAGCTGAGAAACTTCTTACTAGCAAAAGGCAAGAAAAATAACAACAACAACAAAAACCAACAGAGGAGCCATATGTGGAGCAGGAACACTGA
>NW_011101958.1:0-499 GCF_000146605.3 Meleagris gallopavo | reverse complement strand
TAAAACTCATACTGATTTTAAGAGGAATCCCCCCATTTAAACAGCACATCATCTTCTGAAAATGTGCAAAAAGCAATGAATTTGAAATAAAAAAGTGTAGATCCGTGTACATAAAATGTGATAATGAAGATCATTCCATCTAGTCTAAGTAAAACCATTTTTTGTACATCTGTTACTGGTAATATATAATAATTCACAATAAATTACAATTTTAAATGGACAGTTAACAACTAAACCTGCTTTTCAATTATTCAAAGACACATTTCCATTTTACAGCATGTTTCCTAATCATTATTTGGTACATATTTCCTACACTCCCGTTTGGCTGAGATGTATAGTAAACAAATTTCAGCTGATGCATAAAGCAGGAGTATTGGATCAGTCACCTTAGCTAATTCTTACAGTTAGCACAAATGTTATTTCTGTTTCTGCTCTGACAATTTTCACATCCATTTTAAAAGCCAAAGTATAAAGAGAGGGAGGAGGAAAGAAGAAGAAA
>NW_011101957.1:0-338 GCF_000146605.3 Meleagris gallopavo | reverse complement strand
AAGAACAATTAAGTCTGTGAATTCAAGAGTTTGCTTCAGGGATGCAGAATCTTTTCTGTTAAAACAGTGGGGGATTTTAGAAAATAAGTGATGCCCCAGGAAGGTTTTCCAGCAGACTGTAAAACTGGATTTCCAAAGCAGGGAGAGCACAATTGCATGCGAACATGACTATGTCCCAGCAAAGCACAGCCCATATCCAGAGCTTAATAAATGTGCATAACTACACACCCAACCTGTCCCACAGCCAGCATGTTACTTTGCCACATCCCCAAGGTCCTCCTGTGTACAAGCCAGGCACTCACGCATCTCTATTGAAGGCACCTTGCACTAGAAATCAT
>NW_011101956.1:0-384 GCF_000146605.3 Meleagris gallopavo | reverse complement strand
TGTGCACAGCTGAATGCAGGCAGTAGACACAATGAATGCATTTCCTTATTGCTGTGGTGTTCTCGCTGTCCATCTGTGAGATGACAACCTCACGCTGACACAGTGTTGGTACTTCAGGGCGTGCTGAGCCATGCACTCTGCTGAATTCCCGTGGCACGAGGGAGCTGGATTCAGAGAGGACTTCCAGTTCTCAAAAAGCAGCCCCTACCTCTTTGGCTGTGTACTCCAGAGCGAGGCGGGGAGTTGGTGGTGGGCACAGTCAGCATTTCATCACTGGAAGTGTCTGAAGGACTTTAAAACTCCTTTTTTATCCAAAGTGTGATTCAGATAATTTGATAACGTGACAGTTGGTTTGTCCATTTGGAACATAGCTCAGACTGTGGT
>NW_011101955.1:0-567 GCF_000146605.3 Meleagris gallopavo | reverse complement strand
TTTGGGGGCGGTATCTAAAAATACTGTGCTAACTTAGCAAATATTTTCACTTGACTGCAACAAAATTTAGAGCTCTTCTGTTTCCTTTAAGGCATCCTCAGGCTGGTAAAAGCTATTCCTTATTGCTGTTGCGTACAGATCTGAAGACTGGGTTAATGAGTTGCAGAACATTTGGAGCATTTTCTCAGCCAGTGTACTTCGTGTCTGTCAGAATGCAACTTGCTTACTGTTTTGGGCCATGTCTTGTGCTACTGGAATTCTGCTATGTAGCTCTACCTTTGCTGTTCAAAGAAAAACATTTGTGTTTTTGAAAGTTTGCAGAACATTAGGCAGTTCTTCATGGCAAGTCCTGATCTCTAACAGTAATTGCACTGCAGTTATCCTAAACTTGTCTAATTATGTTTGTGCATCTTAAACTGAGTATAAATTCTAGATCAGTTAGAAAGAAATTAAGTCATTAAATTATGTTTTAGGAGCCAAAGCAATATTGTACAGTGACTGGATGGTCTTGTGCAGACATTGACAGCTGTGAAAGTAGTGGCACCCAACTCCTGCTATTCTTCTAGT
>NW_011101954.1:0-505 GCF_000146605.3 Meleagris gallopavo | reverse complement strand
GTACTGTGAAGGTTGCTTCATTAATATTTATAAAGCACACATGCATTTCTTGACAAAAACAGTACTTATTATTTTATCTTCATTCTTTTGTATTGGGCATGACTATATAACACTAAGAGATCAAGACCTCGATTGCTGAACTCTTTAGCTTTCCCTTCCTTATTTGAAAGTGACAATGCAATTATAATTTATTTTTAGAAATAAGATTGTATTTGGTTTAGCCCTGTTGATTTAGCCTTCTTTGTTCTAACAGTGTAGTCTCATGAATTCATCCCCTTTTTGGGAAATACGTGTATGAATTTATATAGCAGCACTGTCAGAAACAAGAATATATTGCATCATGAGAAGTCTACCAAATATAGAATAGAATTAGCTCTGTTGGAAGGAACCTTCGTAGATCAAGTCCAACTGACTGACCACTTCAGCACTAACCAAAAGTTAAGAAATATTATTCATTATAACCAGTTAGATATTGTTATATTATAACTTGTCCACACTTTCATTC
>NW_011101953.1:0-532 GCF_000146605.3 Meleagris gallopavo | reverse complement strand
AAGGGAGAAAGAAAATGGTTGATGAACAGAAAAATCTTTTTCCTGTTGATTCAGTGTTTCATTGAAATAATAGAAACACTTTCATGCTTGTTGGAAATACTAAGACTATTCTTGTTGGGGAGAGATCTGAACACTCTTCTTAACATTGGATATAGGCCCTGTTAGCAAGGCAGAAGGAAATCTAATGGTCCTCAGTTGCTTGCATTCTGGAAATCCCACTCTAAGTCTTGCATTCTGGAAATCCCACTAAAAGCAAAACTTCTAAGATGTGTTTTTGTGGGCTGGTAGTTTTGTGGCAAAATGCAGTATGTATTCCAAGTGGAATTGGATGAATGAGTGGGAGGAAAGATCCTGAGGGTGGTCAAGCATAGAGATGGCACTTCTGTGTCAGGAAGGGTTCTGCTACAGGCCTGGAGGCAAGAGAAATTGGTGGAAAGTATTGCTGCATGTGCATCTGACTACTATCCTTCCTCCTAGTCATCTGTATTCTCAGTGCCAGAGAGTGTGCTGCATCAAGTGCACTTCTGGTCTG
>NW_011101952.1:0-360 GCF_000146605.3 Meleagris gallopavo | reverse complement strand
CACTTAATGGGATTTTGGAGGCAGTGTGCGAGCAGGACGCTCGGGCTGTTTGCATTGCTGTGCTGCAGCTCCCAGGCTGATGGCTGTGCAGGGGAGCAAGGCCTGGGGCACCTCTGGGCACACTGTGTCTTCTCCACTTCAAACTGTGAGTCTCCTTATGCTTTGTTCTCCTTTTGCCCTGGGAAAAGGGGAAGCACCCAGGTGCTACGGTAACATTGAGAGAGAAACCTGATAGGCTCTCAGTCTTCTACCTTTACAGAACATTTCTCTGCACGATCTTCGGCCCCAGATGAAAGTGTGCATTCCTTCAGGGGATGCATTTCAGAAGCAGAGCCTCGAACATAATTCTCTTCTCTGTTT
>NW_011101951.1:0-340 GCF_000146605.3 Meleagris gallopavo | reverse complement strand
AGAGGAGAGCTGCCTGTTTTCTGAAGGCATCTGTGTATGGACATGCTGCAGTCAGAGAAAGGCATTGAAGAGCAGGACACTGAGAGAGGTGCGCCTGTGCTAGCAGAGAAGTGTTCAGGACTGACTCCAGTTCAGCCAACAGTATTAGATCCTATTGTGCCACTGAGCTGGGTTTTTATACCTGGAACTCCCCTCAAGACACTTAACTCAGTATTCTTCATCAGAATCTGGTTCTGCGTTCCCAGTTCTTCCCACAGATGCCTGGGGGCCATGCATGAAAGTACATTAAGTCCCTTAGGAGATTCTGCTGTAATATCTCAAGAGACGCCTTGAGAGAATG
>NW_011101950.1:0-495 GCF_000146605.3 Meleagris gallopavo | reverse complement strand
ACAGGGTTCCTAAGTATTGTGCTCTTTTTAAAATATTTATTAAAAAAAAATCAAGATTTTGTCTGAGGACTGAATTTTAAATTTGGAGTCCTTAGCAACAGCATTCGCATTCTCATCTGATAAGGATAAGCAACATGATTTGATTTATTCAATCTTTTCAATTTTGATAATACACCTTAATTTGAACTCTACCTCTAAATCCTGTTTTTGGATGGCCCATGAACAGAAAGATGATAGAATCACAGAGTATCCTGTGTGGGCAGGAACCCACAAAGATCTCGAGTCGTACACTCAGCACCACTCAAAAATCCAAACCGTGTGTCTGAGAGTACTCTTTAAGCTCTCCACAGCACTCAGGGCCATGCCCACTGCCCTGTGCAGCCCCGTTCATGCCCACTGACCTCTGGTGCAGACCCCTATCTCTAACTCCCTCCCCTGACCGCAGCCTCCATCGCCCGTTCCCTCGGCCCTGCTGCTGTCACACAGAGCAGAGCT
>NW_011101949.1:0-496 GCF_000146605.3 Meleagris gallopavo | reverse complement strand
ACACCTGGCTCTCTGCTTGCCACTCCTCCACTGACTCACTGGGTTGCATATTGCAACAGCTGCTAAGAAATGCAAAATGAAGCTTGGTAGATAAAATAAAAGCTAACTAAACAAACATTCTCCCCTCTATGCTGTGATGTAAACATTTAAGGGCTGCCAGACCCTCACAGGTGTCCTTCTGTCACCCCACAGCTTCTTCACTGGTGAGCTACGGCCCTGCATTCCTTGAGCTAGTTCAGCTAACCAGTGACCCCCGTATTCCAGGTGTAAATGAGTTTTCCCACTCCAGCCTGGCTTTTGTCAAGGCTTCAATGTAAGCAGTTAATGAGTGCTATTGCTCTGAGTTTTCCCAGGTGGAAGAAGAGCACATCTGACTGGTACACAATGACAAGAAAGAGCTAAAGGAGAGTACAGGATAAGGAATCCCCAAGGCAAAGCAGGACTAAGGACACATTAGGCAGAGCCATCTGACAGCCCACCTCCAGCCTGCTGTATG
>NW_011101948.1:0-671 GCF_000146605.3 Meleagris gallopavo | reverse complement strand
GTGGTTCTTAACTGCTCCGAATGGCCTTTATCTGGGAGGTCTCTCTGGTTCCATAGTGAGAACACAAAAAGGCAAGAAGACACAGCTCACATCTGCCTACATCCACCCCAGTACATACAGACTTCAATGTGGTCCTGTCACACCAAGTATTGAGATCTGTTCCCAGACAGGAAGGTATGGGAGCACTGCCTGCTCGTGTAAAATACTAGTTTTTTAAGAATCAAGGCCATGAAGAATCAAAGGTTCTCCTTCCCCATTGAGGGACCACATGCTCCAAAATGAACTGCCCATAGTAGAGCACTGAGGAGTAATGAATTTTTGCAGAAGCAGGACTTTGTTTAGAGACTTAGAAAAACTGTGTCTTTCTACAAAAGTGGGTATCAAATTAGAAAAGCAAAAACTGTGAGGTGATTTCTGGTCCCTATCCCTGTAACAAGCCTGTAGGGCGTCAGTAAAATGGGAACTACTTCTTTGCTTTTTACTTCTAATTCTTTCTCATATCGCTAAATTAATTTTCAATTGCTGTCAATTTCATGTCTGCGTTTATGACAGCATTTCTGACAAAGTGCCACATAGTTTTAAATGCTTCTAATTTTTGTCCCTTTTTCCTAAACTAATTTGTAAAGATTGGAAATTACCAGTATTTTGTCATATTCTTATCAAGTGTTCTT
>NW_011101947.1:0-379 GCF_000146605.3 Meleagris gallopavo | reverse complement strand
ACAATGAACAGCTCGATCAGATTGGTCAGATCCCTGTTGAGTCTGATCTTGAATGCCTCCAGGGATGGGACATTCACCACCTCTCTGGACAATCTGTTCCAAGTGCTTACACCAACTTTGTTGTAATAAAAAAACAAACAAACAAACAAACAAAAAAAAACCAAAAACCTTTTTCCTTATATCCATTCTAAATCTCCCCTCTTTTAGTTTGAAACCATTTCCCCTTGTCCTATCACAGCACACCCTGGTAAAGAGTCTGTCTCCTTCTTTCATATAGCCCCTCTTTACGTAAGGAAAAGCCACTACCAGATCTCCCCGGAACCACCTCTTCTCTAGGCTGAGCAGCCTCAGTTCTCTCAGCCTGTCCTTGTAGGGAGGT
>NW_011101946.1:0-441 GCF_000146605.3 Meleagris gallopavo | reverse complement strand
TAAATACGCGCCATGGAAGTAAAGACAGAAACAACCAACCCTTCTGTGTTGAAGAGCAATATTTTCGTAGAACGATACTTGTGTTAGAAGGAAACTGAAATAAGGCATATTTTAAAGTAATAATTTAATACCTATTTAATTTCAGTCAGATGCAAGACACAGGAAACTTTAACTGAGAATTGGTTTTGCTGTACATTGAAATAACAGAGAAGACTTCTTAATATAAAAAATAAAATCTATGGTCTTAAACGTGTATAAACAAATGATTCTTTTGTCTTTGTTGCTGTGCACCCGTAGTAGTTCACAGTACTGCCTTGGCAACAATCGTAGCAATTTCTCATGTTAACATGGCTTATTTTTAGCTCAGCCTCATCCTTGCACTGGGAATGTCTTTGTCCTGGAAACAGTATGCTCTGCGTGCATTTTCTCTGTGCATGTAAT
>NW_011101945.1:0-433 GCF_000146605.3 Meleagris gallopavo | reverse complement strand
CTGAAGGGACAGACTAGATAGGAAGAAGCAGTGTTGCCTCTCCCAGGCACCAATCCCACCTCAGTTCCTGACTGTAGGTAGGAGTTAAGAAGAAGATTGGAATGAAGCAGTGTGGCATTAACAGCTGAGTGTAGATTCAAAAAAGTGCATGGAAGCTGAGTACAGCTTGCCAGAGAATGAGACCATAACTTCGCTTTTTAGGCGCTAGCTCTACTGATAGTGACCGCTTCACCGAATACTCACTGCTTCTTTCCTTCTCCCTTTGCTGCCTTGCCTCTTGTTTTGACAAGAGCATCTGCACAGGCATATGGAGAACCTGATTCTGTTCAAGATCAGCTGAAAAATGATCCAGCAAGACAAAACAAAACAAAACAAAGAAGTCCATATTCTGTTTAAATCTGGATCTGTTCCCTGCTCTTATTTGCCACTGAGC
>NW_011101944.1:0-614 GCF_000146605.3 Meleagris gallopavo | reverse complement strand
CAGCCTAGAGAAGAGGTGGTTCCGGGGAGATCTGGTAGTGGCTTTTCCTTACGTAAAGAGGGGCTATATGAAAGAAGGAGACAGACTCTTTACCAGGGTGTGCTGTGATAGGACAAGGGGAAATGGTTTCAAACTAAAAGAGGGGAGATTTAGAATGGATATAAGGAAAAAGGTTTTTGGTTTTTTTTGTTTGTTTGTTTGTTTTTTTATTACAACAAAGTTGGTGTAGCACTGGAACAGATTGTCCAGAGAGGTGGTGAATGTCCCATCCCTGGAGGCATTCAAGATCAGACTCAACAGGGATCTGACCAATCTGATCGAGCTGTTCATTGTAGGAGTGTTGGACTAGACGATCTTTAAAGGTCCCTTCCAACTCAAAAGATTCTATGATTTTAGAGGGGAAATACTCTATATGTAATCAGTCAAATTAAATAATGAAACAAATTCTTACCCCATAAGAACAATCTGTCTCAACAGGTGTGCTTGCTGTTGCAGTTGAAGAGATCTAGAAATAAGACAATTATAGAAATTTACAAAAAATTACTTCATATAGAGCAAGCACAGATTGAGACTGATCAGTTGCAAGACTTCAACAACAGCATTTGGTAGATTAC
>NW_011101943.1:0-524 GCF_000146605.3 Meleagris gallopavo | reverse complement strand
CACTGCAGTAGGGTCGGCACTGCTATGGGGTGAGGCACAGCACTGCAGTAGGGTCGGCACTGCTATGGGGTGAGCACAGCACTGCGATCTGCCAGCTCTCTGCCCTTCCCCCTCTGCCGGAGCGCACGCGGCCCGGGGCCAGCCGGCTCGCGGCAAACCGTTCCGACTCCTTCCTTTTTTTTTCTTGTTCCCGGGGCTGTGCCCCCCTGTCACGGACTTCTGTCGAGGGATAACCTCGTGACAGAGCTGTCGGAGCGGGTCCAGAGGGGGCCGAGGATGCGCTGAGGGCCAAAGCAGCTCTCCTCGGAAGAAAGGCTGCAGGAGCCGGGGCTGTTCATCCTGGAGAAGAATCCGGGGGACTGCACGGTGGCCTTGCACTCCTTCGAGGGAGCTGACAGACAGGAGGGAGAGAGACTTGGTACGCGGGCAGGTTGTTACAGGACGGGGGCTACGGTTTTACACTGCAAGAAGGGAAACTGAGGTGTGCTGTGAAGAGGGAATTCTTTACAGGGAGGGCAGTGCGG
>NW_011101942.1:0-538 GCF_000146605.3 Meleagris gallopavo | reverse complement strand
ATACACTTTAATCTTCCTGTTTTGATTATCTGTAATATAAGGATAAGGAGTAGGAGATAGGATGGAAATAGGGCTTTTGGTAAACTTTACCACTCAAACTTTAATTGTTCAGGTTTAAAGAATTGTATTTAAATATGAATAGTGTAATAATTAAGCTCTATTAAGCTATTTTATATGCATCTATTTAAAACAGAAATTTAAATAAAGCTATTTTTTAAAGTAGCTTATTAGATTTGGTCTGTTTTCTATTAAGATAAATGAGGTCCACCTTATTTTTCTCCATTGACATTCAAGGGTGCTGCTGACAAGATGGTCAGAATACCATAAAGCTCAAGACTGGATTTCCGATCTGCTCATAAAGGTTTTCTTATTCCTTCCTCACAGATGTAGAGCAGTGTATATGTGTCTGTGGGAAAGCTTGTTGCTGTGACATAACAGCGTATTGCAGAATCGGGGAATTGTTAAGGTTGGAAAACTCCAAGATCGTCCAACCCCAACCCATCACCCATGCCCGCTAAAGCTAATCAGTGCCACCAAT
>NW_011101941.1:0-409 GCF_000146605.3 Meleagris gallopavo | reverse complement strand
AAAATATACAAAGCTGAAATAAATGAGCGTAAGACAGAAAAAAAAAATCCATACTCTAGAAATTCAACACAAATTTTTTACCCAAAAATAAGGAATTTTTGATCTTGCAGTATTGTCACAGAGGAAATTAACTTAATTTTAAAAAGACTATCTGCATAATAATTGGCATGAACATCTCATTGACTAACACAGAGAAAAGACAAGCTAGATTTTGATCTGGGGAAATCTCTTTTGGAAGCTACATATGGATCAGTTTTTAACTTTAACGTTATGTATCAGTACTCCTTATGTTACTAATGCCTAAAATATATCCAACCTCTCCCTGATTGCCTTGCCTTTTCTACTTGTACTACTTCTCATTAGAACATGATTCCAGAGCTCTTCTGAGATGTCTGTATATTTCCCTGTT
>NW_011101940.1:0-450 GCF_000146605.3 Meleagris gallopavo | reverse complement strand
AAACTGACCTTGAGTTACTGCTGTAGCTTAAGTTTCAGGCTGCCAAGCTTGGTATGATACCTGTCTGGGACAGTGAGCACTACCTGGAGATGCAGAGGATGTTGTAAGGTGTCCTGGAAACAACAGACTCAATGGGAGAAAAGAACTTTACTAATGCCTTAAATTTGGAAGAAAGATGTGTTAGTATCTTTCAGCTTCTGTTGTCCAAGCCGTATCTCTAAATCTCCTAACCCCCATTCCATGTTGAATTTGTATTTCATCTGCTTGGAAGTAAAGGCCAAAGAATTTCTTGAAATATGCTCTTGAAAACTAGGTTACTAAGAAATAAAAAAGTGTTGTTTAGACAACAGTACATAATTCCATTTATACTCGCTACATAGTCTTCAAATTTTAATTTCTGAGGTGATCTGAAGATACCAAGAAGATTCAGTGCTGGATGAACATTAATTG
>NW_011101939.1:0-441 GCF_000146605.3 Meleagris gallopavo | reverse complement strand
TGTTTTACCGTTTTACATTCTAGAAGGGACTGCAACTATTTTTATTGCATTTTTAGCTGATAAAGTGTAATTTATTGGTAAGAATGATAATTGGTCAGAAGCTTGTAATAAATTCTGTCAAATTGTGTTTCTAAATCAAGAATTCAGGGAATTCCATTAGTCAGTGCCCTCTAGGAAATCAAATTAGATGATCACAGTGGTCCATTCCAGCTTTAAATTATGTTCATAGATTTATAGCAAATGCCTTGCCCCTAACTGCATATTCTTACATAATTTTTGGTTTTATACAATATTTTCCTATTTCAAATTTTGTAGAACATATAATACTTTTTCTTAGAAAATAATATAATATTATATCCCATTAGAAAAACTTGTGGATTTCTCTGAATATCTTTAGGGCAGGTTGCAATGAAATACTTGAGTCAGAAGGAGAAAGTAAAT
>NW_011101938.1:0-477 GCF_000146605.3 Meleagris gallopavo | reverse complement strand
CAGTTCTTCATGCTTTTTTGGTAATTTTTAGGCAGATATGAAAAAGCACGCCCAGAGTGATACAGCAGGGCTGCAAGTGAAGTAAGGCTGCTAGTAAAGAGGGGGATGGATCTAGAATATCTCTGAGGTCCCTTCCAACACTAGACTGCATCTCTTGGCTTCGGGGCATACCAATGGCTTACAGCACGCTCAGAGCTGCTGCTTGCAAAGCCCACACAGCGACAGGGAGCGATGCACATTTGAACTCTCTCCAGCTACTACTTTTCTCCTTAAATCACAATTTTACACAGGCAACGAACTGTCCTCTGCAGCAAGAGGTTTGCTGTTTGCTTTGGTGAGAAATTGAGCCAAAACCAAAGCTCACTGCGAGGAGCAGACAGGTCTCAGTCCTTAGTCATCAGTCTCAATGGGATCCTGGCTGGAGCAGAGGAGGAAAAAATGTTAACGAATAGATCTAAAAATAAATGTGAGAGTTTC
>NW_011101937.1:0-642 GCF_000146605.3 Meleagris gallopavo | reverse complement strand
GGTAGTTTGATTGCTCAGTGCTTTCCTCAGCTTCAGCATGAGTTAATGGATTTTGAGATGTCAGATCACTCCTATTTAAAGGACTTGGAAATGGTGAGCCAGTTCCCACTTATGTATAATTTATGTGTTTTGTACAATGTATTTCAGCCATTTGATAGCATATGCACTCTAGAGATCAAGGCTGCCTTGCTCATGCATTTATATTCACTTTGGAACTTGCATTGACCTGAGTTAATAATTATAAAAGGTATTTTTTAGAATTGTTGAAGAGAGACACAGCAAATCCTTATCCTCATGCTCCATAGTGAGTATGGAGAAAATGGGCTTGGAAGGGCTGAAAGTCATAACTCTCTGAAACTTGTAGACTCCTAAATTTATTGAAGAGCGGCATGGAAATAATTTGGATGCCTCTGTCTTTTTGGTGTAGCAAACACTAAAAAATCACAGCAAACTTCCTGAAGATGGTGATTAACATGTCACACTGCAGCTGTTCTGTTTGCCTATGTAAATACAAAAAGAAGGAAGACATGACCTTATTGTTAAAATGTGTATTCAGATAATGCGTATTCGGATAAGAACTATGGATTTTCCTAACAGAGATAATCAGAAAAGACCTTGAAATTTGCTGCAAGCATATTGGTG
>NW_011101936.1:0-310 GCF_000146605.3 Meleagris gallopavo | reverse complement strand
CCAAGCACAAAAACCCATTTATGCTTTTTTTTCCTGCCCTCTTGAAACAAAGATGCAAACTGAGAAGAAGGCTCAGAATACCCAAAGAGCATGTTCCTAGCCATCACCCACTGTTACAGCCCTGCACAAGAAGAGCCTGATTGTTACCCTGCTGCAGACTATTTCTGAAAACTATGCTGCCACTTTCTTGGGTCAGGTTCTTTTTGGCCGTGGTCACGGCCAGTGACACTGGCAAAGAGTCAATTTTGAGGAGCCAGTTTAATGACGCAAGCATTGGTGTTGGGCAACATCTGCCTCATCCACAGCATTT
>NW_011101935.1:0-311 GCF_000146605.3 Meleagris gallopavo | reverse complement strand
TCCTACCTCAAGAACAGAGATTTGATATTCGGGTGCTGGTAAGCTCTCGTACTTGTTACATTAACATAAGATGTTTTGCTGCTTGAGTGTGCCTTTAACTGCTCCAGTTCCAAATTAAGGAGCTGGCTGTGCAGTCTCCATTGACTGTGTACTTAGTGAGGTTCTTACAGAAGATTTCTATAAAGTCCAGGGAAAAGCTGCTGAAGGATTTGATTGATGATTGAGCCGTAACCATTTTCTGGTGTTTTATGGGAAAAGTGATGAGGTGGGAGATCTAGGTTAATAAGTCTGTGTATTATCTCATTTTCAAA
>NW_011101934.1:0-703 GCF_000146605.3 Meleagris gallopavo | reverse complement strand
GAGCAATGGAGCAAAATAGGAATCACACTTAAACTTGAAGTAACAGTGCATAAACAGGTGGTACCTCTAGCTGTTAGAAATCTGAACTGTTAATTGTAGTTTCTGTATCAGAAAGCTGTAGGCAAAACTGAGACATTTTAAAACCGTCTAATTGGGTGGTCGGGAGTTCTTCCTTCTCTCAAAGTTTCAGTGTTGGATTTGGCTGGGGTTTGTTGCCACTTAGTGGAACATATCGTACTTCCAAAAGAGCAGGTTGATTTCCACATCCTTTCTGTCAAAAGCATGGTATTAATTAAGAAAGAAATATAACGTAGACTCATGTTCCAAAAGTAATGTGCTGCTGTGTTTCTAAAGAAACTCGCTGTTATGGTTGTGGCAGTACTGCATGTTAGATGTAGCATAAAGTTACACTTTGTGGCAGTGTAAATCATAGCAACTACTAAAGTGAATAAAGATACAGCTGTGATTTTGTATTTGAAGAATTTGCATTAGGCAAAGTACCTGAAACTAAATTCACTGTGTTCACTTCTATATGAAGCCTTCATGTTTATCTTGGACTAATAACATGTGCCTGCACCATGTTATTGCAACTTGTTTTTACCTTTGTCTTCGTGCCCACTTAGCCTCGTGACACACTCCCTTAAACAGGAAAAAGCCAGAATATTCTGATGAAAGCTTAAGAAAATAAGAGTAATAATAGAAA
>NW_011101933.1:0-402 GCF_000146605.3 Meleagris gallopavo | reverse complement strand
AACAAAACCAAGGAAGGCGCAGTGTGAGAATGCTTCCTGCACATGAATTGAATTTCTCTTGGGGGAGTAAAATACACTGCTTATGCTGAGGGAAGAGATTTCCTCTTATTTTTTTCCTTTTAACCCCAGTGGTGTAGTCTTTGAAGAGGAAGTTTTGGAGTGAATTTAGGGTGAGAAGTGCAGCCATTATCACTGCCAGTCTGCATGTTGGTGTTGTTTGTTCAGGCAGGTCAGCTCAGGTCTGCAGCACATAAATGGGTCGGAGATCTGCATCCCTCCCAGCTCATAGGGGAAATCTCCAGCCCCATGGGAGACTGCCATGTCCAGTCCTTCGTGGCCCCTCCTCATGGCCAATGTGGTGCCTTAAAGCTGGCTTCATGTAGGAATTATGTCATAAGGGCA
>NW_011101932.1:0-685 GCF_000146605.3 Meleagris gallopavo | reverse complement strand
TGTGATCACTGATGATAAGAAGAAGGCAGAGGTTCTCAATGCCTTCTTTATATTTGTCTTTAAAAGTCAGACCAGTCATCCTCTGAGTGCTTTACCCTTAGACCTGGAAGTCTCAGATAGGGAGTAGAATAAATCACCCGTGATTCAAGTGGAAACAGTTAGAGACCTACTACTTCACCTGGACAGTCAGCAGTCCATGGAGCCAGATGAGATCCACCCGATGATGCTGAGGGAGCAGGTGGAGGTGATAGCCAATCTACTTTTCACCATCTATGAATGTTCCTGATCAACCAGACAGGCCCAAGAGAATTGGAGGTTTGCCAATGTGACTCCCATCTACAGGAAGGGTCATAAGGAAGATCTGGGGAACTACAGACCTGTCAGCCTGACCTCAGTGCCAGGTAAGGTTATGAAGCAGATCATCTTGAGGGAAATCACACAGCATGTGCAAGAGAGCTAGGGGATTAGGCCTAGACAGCACAGGTTCATGAAAGTCAGGTCCTGCTTGGCCAACCCGATCTCTTTCCATAATTGAGTGACGAATCTGGTAGATGAGGGAAAGGCTATTCAAATGGTCTACCCAGACTTCAGCAAAGCTTTTGATACTGTCACCTACAGTATTCTCCTGGAGAAGCTGGCAGTCTGAAGTTTGGCAGCCTGTTGCATTCAAGTATAAACACAGTTT
>NW_011101931.1:0-414 GCF_000146605.3 Meleagris gallopavo | reverse complement strand
CTAAAATGCAGTTTGAATCTCACTGTTCTTTTTCTCTCATTAGGAGAAAACAAAAGGCCAAAAAACAATGTCAGGAAACTCTCACATTTATTTTTAGTATCTATTCGTTAACATTTTTTCCTCCTCTGCTCCAGCCAGGATCCCATTGAGACTGATGACTAAGGACTGAGACCTGTCTGCTCCTCGCAGTGAGCTTTGGTTTTGGCTCAATTTCTCAACAAAGCAAACAGCAAACCTCTTGCTGCAGAGGGCAGTTCGTTGCCTGTGTAAGATTGTGATTTAAGGAGAAAAGTAGTAGCTGGAGAGAGTTCAAATGTGCATCGCTCCCTGTTGCTGTGTGGACTTTGCAAGCAGCAGCTCTGAGCATGCTGTAAGCCATTGGTATGCCCCGAAGCCAAGAGATGCAGTCTAGTG
>NW_011101930.1:0-766 GCF_000146605.3 Meleagris gallopavo | reverse complement strand
ATAATTCAAGAAAGCTTGTATTTATTTCAACTTCAACGGAGTCAGTTTGAAATGACAGAAATACACTGTACACCTATTTACAAACTTAAGAGCACAACAAAGCAACCGTTACAGTTTATTAACAACCAGTTGTAACAATAGAATAGAACTAAGTCCTGACTAAGTGAACAATCATGCTTCTTCAAGATTATTTAGCTGTTTTTGATCGTAGTCGTCTCTTGATGATTAGATGATCACTTTCCTTCTTGCTTTGTTCCACAAAAACCTGAAGAAAATATTTCAAAAGTTACTCATCTTTTTACACAAGACTGACAATAACCCATGCAAACATATTTTTCCCCTAAATGGATTTCAGAATGACATTTGCTTATTATCTTTTAATCCGAATTCCATAGGATACAGAGATTGTTTTAATGCAGCTTAATCCGAAGGAACAAATAAGGAGAATGTACAAAATCCTGTTTATTTTTAAAAATATCCACACACAAAGGAAACCTGAGGCCAGCATTCACTTTAAAATACTTATTTTCAAATGAGCATTCTAATGCACATTTTGTGAAACATGAGGTGTTCAGAAAACATTTTTAGCCTAAATCCCTGCAGCTAGGACTTGCCCAGAAATTCACTTCTCTGTTCAGTTCCATGCTCTCAGAACTACAGTGAGAGAAGAAATCGTCTCATTTCCTTCATTCTCAAACAAAAACCATTGTGGCTTCTGCCCCCCTCACCCATCAAATCAACTGAAAATTCAGTGGGATGTTACAGT
>NW_011101929.1:0-433 GCF_000146605.3 Meleagris gallopavo | reverse complement strand
TTTCTCAGGGCTAAGTGGCAACACACAAAAGGTGGAACACTTACTATGTAGAGCTTAAAATATTTGTCTTTGCACTTAGCTCTGTTTCTGGTTTTGGTTGAAGTGAGGAGAAACACCCTTTCTGGCTGCTACACACAAATGTGTTGGGAGATGATTACAATAACCTAAAATTAAATTATGCTCTTGTGCTTCTCTCTACTTTGGTGTCCTCCCTTCCTGTAGGAAATGCATGTTTGCTTGGTGTTCTCAGTCTTGAGAGATGAGATCTAATGCTTTTATGTATCAGACAACTAACATTCTTTATACTGGGTTTCCTTCTGTTGTAGTGTAATAATCCTAACCTTTTACCAAGGTTGTGAATTCTGCTATAGGCATCCTTTTTTTGTTGTTGTTGGTTTCATTTTCTATGCCAAAAAGTGTTGTGCTTGTCTTC
>NW_011101928.1:0-700 GCF_000146605.3 Meleagris gallopavo | reverse complement strand
GCCTTGACAACAGGTACAGCACTGTGTCCTGTGCTGATGGAATTCAACCACAACTCCTTAAAAGTGCCTTGAGGTAAGTACTGGTGTTTGTTGTTTGCTTTGTTTGCTTGTTGTTGGTTCTCCGAGGTGCTGGCTGCAGGTCTCTGCGTTGGTGTGGGGATGGCTGTGGTGCTGCAGTGCCTGTCCCAGACGGCAGGCTGCTGTGGGACCAGTTCTGCTTATTCTGGACATCTTTTGTCTGTCTGTTTGGTAAATAACAAAGTGGCATAAAATGCAAGCTTTACTGTCCTGAGCTGTCAGCATGCTGCCTCTGTTTGCACCTTTCCAGGTTTGTGGTTTTAAGAGAAAGAAATGGTTTTTTGTCTTTTTCTTTGCTGGTTCTACATTACACAGTGACACATTACAAAACAAGTGCAGATCTTGCTTTCCTTATGAGCTAAGCTCAGGATTGTGCAACATTTCCATGAATTTCCTGATGCTGCATTTAAACAGAAGAGAGCAAAGAGCCCGGGTGAAGAAACGTGAGCCGAGTGCTGTGCGGCTGCGCAAGCTGGGTTTGGGAGCAGTGCTGCATGCCGACTGCTAGCATGGCACAGCGGGAGAAAGCAGTCCCTGTGTCAGCACACTGCAGACTCTGAGGTGTTCTGCTGCTTACGTGGAAGGTTTTCAGACAATGTGTGCAGCACAAGAACTTTCCTCT
>NW_011101927.1:0-685 GCF_000146605.3 Meleagris gallopavo | reverse complement strand
TGCAGAGTGAGTGGCTGTTTGGGGGGCCTCGTCCTGCACCCCAGCACCACGCAACCACACCGCTTCTGTGTCTCGTGGACAGGTGCTGGGCACTGAACGAGAACATGGCCTACTGGTGGATCATCCGCATCCCCATCCTGCTCGCCTCCATGGTAGGAAACCCCCGTGACAGTGCTGGGAGCTGGGGCAGCCCCCAGCTGGGGTTGGGGTGAAGGGAGGGATGGCCCTGCTCCATGGATGCCCCGCACTGTCGCCCCAGATCAACCTGCTGATCTTCATGCGGATCCTCAAGGTGATCCTGGCCAAGCTGCGCGCCAACCAGAAGGGCTACGCCGACTACAAGCTGCGGTGAGCGGGGGCAGCAGGGCAGCCTGTGTGCTTCCTCCATCCTGTGCCTCATTACACGAGTACCCAGAGCTCCAATAAGAGCTGCTCCCTGCCGTGCCCATGGGAAACCTTGTCCTCTTTCAGGCTGGCCAAAGCCACGCTGACACTCATCCCCCTCTTTGGGATCCACGAAGTCGTCTTCATCTTTGCCACCGACGAGCAAACCACGGGCATCCTGCGCTACATCAAGGTCTTCTTCACCCTCTTCCTCAACTCCTTCCAGGTGAGGTGGGGCCACAACCCATCCCTGTCCTGGGCCATAAGAGTAGGGGGCCCTCTCTCCCTTCCCTCTGCCCCT
>NW_011101926.1:0-508 GCF_000146605.3 Meleagris gallopavo | reverse complement strand
TACTCTGAAGCTGAAATATGCCCTAAATATTCACTCCTGTGTATCCAGTACCGTGCTAAGGCTACAGACAGCCTGCCTCTTTCATCTTTACCGGACAAGTGACCCATGCAGGGTTCAGAGAAAAGGGAAAATAAAAGATACTTCTGTCCCACCTTTCTCTTAAGAAAATCCAAGAGATTCACCTCAGAAAAACTCAAGGTCACAGTACAAGCAATGAAAGGATCCAGAAGAAAAAGTGGAAGACATTTGTTTTTAGTGCCCTCTCATTATATAGAGTTCATGTGACAAACTGTTCCAACTGAAGAAAAAACAAACAAACAAACACTGGAATTTACCTGCCACTACTGCTCTTCACAGACATTCCTAAATCTCAATGTTCTGAATTCTGCTCCCAGTTTCCAGTCCAAATTAATTTATAAGCAGCTTATTTCCAATTTTTCTTCTGACCACTGTGGACCTCATTATGCTCACCTGTTTCCTCACTCCCTAACACAGTTCTAGATAAAAC
>NW_011101925.1:0-860 GCF_000146605.3 Meleagris gallopavo | reverse complement strand
GTCTGTAGTAATTGCATCTGTAACATGCACAAAGGAATACTGGAACAAAAAAGTATCCATACCACATTCGCTGTTACAGTCTTGTGTAAATCTTTTCTCACTGCTGTCTGGTAAACCTCCTCCTGTGTGTAAGTCATCCACTTCTTATTTGTAATAATTTTTCTGGGACTGCAGTGTGTAATCTGGAGCTTGGAAGAGGCTTGTTAGGCTATAGAGAAAGACTCTGGATCTCCTGTCCTCCTCCTTCCTGTACAAAGGAGGAGGAAAACCATCAGCCATATGTCACAAAAAAAGCTAACAGCAGCAAAACAGACAAAAGAATGAATATGCTCATATTAAAAAATTCACTGATTTTTAGAATAGGAAACTTAACTGACAGTAATAAAATCCAGGCTTTATGTCCTTGACTGTGCAGCATCCAAACCTAGTTATATCATTTTTTTTTTTTTCTTCTGTCACGGTGACGCGTCTCTGTCTGGACCACTATTTGTCAGATGCTGGCTCTACAGTGCTGGGAAACAGAACTTGCAATTTCTGCTCTTTTTCTGCATGCTTGCAGAAGAGGGAACTGGATCAATGCACTCGTGTGAGGAAGTATAAAGAAATGCTGGCTACTGTAGTGTAGAGTAGTCCACTTTATCAGGAGGCTGGGAAATAGTTACAATTCCACATTATAGCAGTGCTCACCTGAAAAACATCACATGCATCCTCTGTTCAGGATGCAGTTACAACAGAATTGCTGAAAATGAAGGAGTCTCTCTACAGTCTAGCTTGCACCAGTCTAGTTCTAATGACTCAAGTCAAAGTAGTGTGGTTCTCTGTTGTTTGAATGCTTATGAAAGATTGCTGACATTCTTCCT
>NW_011101924.1:0-3358 GCF_000146605.3 Meleagris gallopavo | reverse complement strand
TTTTTTTGCTCCCTTATCACTTTCCAAGAAGTGACTGATAACAAAGTGGATGCTGGAGCTGTTCTCTGAGCTGTTGTCATGTAACTTCTCAACCACGTGAATCTGTACGGTGCACGAAAGTATTTTTGCATCTGGAAGTAGTTAGTCCCGACTTTCTGGACCTGCAAGCAGCACAGAAGGCTGTGTGGAGATTGGTACTATTAGTAATCACTAAATGAGCAAACCAAAGTGGAGGCTCTTAAGTAATGCCAATAATAATTTTTCACAAGGAGAGCGATAGAGATTGTCTAATAGAAGCATGGTTTTGCTTCTGCAGTTTGTAGTGCAATAGTTCTAGAGCTCCTACGGATCTTGGAGAGATCATACCTTTACTAAGACTGTAAAACAGTGCTACCTACCAAACTGTTAGAACAGTTGAGTGTGTGGTAGTGCTGCTCATCGTTAATCTTTTCTTTGCTTAGGAAAGACTTGTTGCCCAGCTGGAGGAAAAGGACCTCAATCTTCAAAAGTGGCGTGAAGAGAGAGATCAGTTAGTAGAAGCTTTGGAAGTACAGCTCAAAACTTTGGCTGCTAATGCCATACAAAGAGAGAGAGAAATAGCAGAACTGAAACAATTTGCCTTAAAGGATTCGAGCAAGGTCAGCTCTCTTTTCTTCCTGCCTGATTTGCTGCCCATAAATTCTGCAAAACGCTCTGCCTGCTCTTTGTATTTTGGGTGTAGTTCTGTTCTTAAACACTGTCGTATTGACACCGTGTGCAGCTAACCAAAAAAGCACTAGATTTTACTTTTGTTCTTCAGAAACAGAATTTCTGCTAGTGACTAGAGTTTCAAAATTTTTAGTAGTTCAAATAAACAGAAGTCATTCTGATGCTTTTGATCCAAAGGCTAGACTGGACGCCTGTAACTTTTTTCCTCATAATTCACAGCATTTCTTGAGCCCAGAAAGCTGGACTCAATACTCGGTCGGATAGTAGTTCTGCCTCAGGTTTCTTACTTTCTTTGCTTTCTCTGAGCTAGTATCTACAGTGGCATGAAAAGACAGAAGGGGATGTGAAGAGAGATGCAGGGAAGCATCAAAGGCAGAGGGGGGATGATCTCTGGAAGTTGTCTTTTTTATTTCACTGTCCAGCTTTAAATCGGGATAGCCAATCTAAGCAGTAGCGTGGAACTTCAGAAGCTAAACAGAAGACTAAATGAGTTGTGCTGTTTTGAGAATGTTTGGATTCTCCTTCTCTGGGAAGAAAGCTGTGCTCACAGCAAAACTTCCCCTACAACTGCTGACGTTCTCACAGTACGGAGGTCTTCGTGAACGAATAAAAGCTCAGGTTCCTGTGTCTTAAGAGGAAGGCTGAAGCACAAGAGTAGAATAAAAGAAAAGAATCAGTATATTATTGCATTACATCTTCCTAGGCAATTATGTGACTACTGCACTTGTAACAGTGACCATACAGAAGCATGAAATGTTATTGTTCTTGATTAGTTTATTTACAGTCTTAGCCTGCAATTCTGAAACGGTTGCTACTAAGTAATTGCAATGCTGCTTGTTTATGTTAATTCCTTTTGCCAATCCTGCAACTCCGCAATTTTTACTGTGTTTATTAGGATAATGAAACTGTGATAGAAGAGTTAAGAAAAGAACTGGCTGACAAAGATGACCTTATAAAGGAATTAAAACAACGCATTAACCACAATAGCCCCCAGTCTTTGCCAGAAGTACCTTTACTTGAAGAAAGACAAGGTAGAATGGATCATTCTGTAAATGAAAAGGTATGATTATATTTATAGAAAATAGCACTTAAAGTCTTGTTAACCCCTTTGTGTTCTGCTGTTTTCCTAGGAGGTACTGGAAATCTCCCGAGAGTTAGAATCTGTTTTTTCTTAACACAGAGTCCTTTAAGTACATATTCAGTGACAAGTATTTGTCGGTTCTTTCTGTCTTACAGTCTATGAAAAAAGAAAGCAAAACTAAAAATGGAGATGAAGAAAGTATTCCAGTAAGATGTGAAGCTAAAGATTCATCACCTCGACATCCTAGCAGTGTCACTTCATTAAGTGAATCTGAGGTTAGTATACAACTTCAAATCTGAAAATGTTTTAGTTGTAATGATTTTGATAAAGAATGAGTAGGAAAAGGTCTCGAGTTCTCTAAACAGTTCTCAAGCTTTGTTTATCCCTTTCAAGGTGATCAGATCATCCGTTTCTGTAGGATATTTGGTAGGAATAAATGCAGTTGAAACAATTGTGTGATGAACTCCTTTTGTTTGCTGTTGAAATCTTTCCTCTTGTTGATGCTTACGACATGGATCATGATTAAATGAATCACCTGGAAAACAATTTAGTGAGCTGCTGAAATGGGCACAGCAAGTTGAACTTGTTTTCATCCCCTGCAGGATTTCTAACTTTGCTAACTTTCGTAAAGTAGCAGTTATATATATTTATGGCAGTAGTAGCAGCCATCTGCCATTTTCTGATGTCCCCAGCAGCCTGCCTTCCACGTTCTGTTCAACGTCTGAACTCACTTTCGATATGCTAGCTACTAGCTGAATTCGGGTGATCACAGCTCTGACTTTGTTGTTCCTGCCGAGAAAAACAAGGTTGGGTGGATCTCCGCAACTCTAGCGTAGAAGAGGAAGGGCAAACTGCCTAAAATTAAACTGGACGATAATAAAACACTGGAATCAAAAGCTCCTGTTCCTGCCCGGTTCTGAAGCAGCAGAGTTGAGATGAAGAAAATCATGTCAGTTAATTGTAAAAAGAGAATGGTGGTCTGTGCCCTTGAGAAAAATGACCTGTAAAGCTTCAGACTCAATTGAACATGGAAAACTTTTTCCGTGACCGTAGATCGGAAAAAATTTTAAATGTAACAGGCTCTAGGAAAGAAGGGCTAAACTCTGCTGTAAGTGAAATAGACTTCTTCTTCTGTTAGAAGTGTTCTGTAAGCTAACAGCTGGAATACTGCATGTTTGCATATCCTCTTCCAGATGCATTATGGTTTTTCAATCTTGTGGCTACCCTAACACTTGCACTCTAAAATTTCTCTGTGCTATCAGGAGCATTTGGAAACTGACCTCGACTCTTCTGAAGCGTCCACAGAAAATGGAAAAACTAGTCGGTTCCCAAAACCAGAGGTGGAAATCCAACTGACACCTCTGCGACCTGATAAGATAGAGATAAAGCAGCACGGCAGCATGTTACCTGCAAGGGTGAAAATGCCTAAGACAAGAAAGAAGAGAAAAAGTGGTGACATGGATGAGGTATGACCTACAGCAAACAGAAAACAAAATAATCTGATGCCTTTCTACCGTTTCTCATTTAAGCTTTGAAAAATGCTATTTCTATCTCAGGAAAGTAGTTGAA
>NW_011101923.1:0-1201 GCF_000146605.3 Meleagris gallopavo | reverse complement strand
CCGGGTAAATGCTACAATTCCCAATATCAGGCAGCTGCTGCTCTTTTTATCCCTCTCACTATAACTTTCAGGTCCCGTGCAGTGGTTAATGGCCACTTTGACCTCTCTCTCCCTGCCACATTCAGCTTCTCTGTAAGAAGGGGCCAAACCCAGAAGGGAATGCACTGACTGCTGCAGACAGGAGCGCTGCCAAATCCTGCAGCTCACTCACAGCTTGTGGGAGGTCCAGAAGGCACCAAAGGAACACAACACCACTGCGCTCAACCAACAACCCCCCAGAACAGCCTGCCAGCCCAGAGCAGAGCCCTGCTGGGTGGTGCACGCAGGTTGGGTGCAGGCTCAGACCATGACACCCACTGTCCAGATACACAGAGGACTGCAGTGGGAAACCCAGAGCTCAGTGGGTCCGGTAATAAGCACAGAGGGCAGGAGGAGCAGAGTGTGAGGGGCAGCCATTGTGGTCTGCAATTCACTGTGCCAGGAGAGATCACCTGGGGGGAGATAGCAGAGATAATAGAGGGTGAAATAAGAAGGAAGCTCCCTAACTGAGCTGAGGATGAGCTCCATGGGCTAATGAAGGGACAGATGACACAGGCAGAAAAAAGTACTGAAGAGATTAAAAGGAAAAATTAATACATGGGAAATGAGAGTGAGCAGATTAAAAAATAGAAAGCTACACAGCACCCCCTTTGCTCACATTATTCCCTAATTACAGATAAGAACCTAGGAGCTGCAGTCAGACATACTGTTTTTATCATTTTTATACCCCTTTTCTGCTTCTTTTGCCCTCACTCAAGGAGTCTGCTAAGAAACACCACCAGAAACAGACAACATACCCAGAACTCAGCCATACCTGACAGAGTTCTCATAATACAGAGCCCAGGATGCCAATACCACAGCCCAAGCTGCAAGCTGCACCTTGGCCAGGCTGAGGGGCCTCAACAGCTGCCTCAGCCCTCTGCAGGAGCTGCCTGCAGGTGGGGGCATTCACCACAGACACCTGTGCAGCAATGGGGTGGCACTGTGAGAGGGACGATGTGGTGGAGAGGGTCTCTGAATCTGGCCTGGAGGCAGTCACAACAACGAAGGAGTGTGCAGGGCTGCCTGTGTGCTGGGGGAAGATGGTGAAGGACACCAGGATGGGCACAGTGCAGGACGCTGCTGCTCATGTAGCTGAGTGCCTAGGTGCATTCACACCTCC
>NW_011101922.1:0-488 GCF_000146605.3 Meleagris gallopavo | reverse complement strand
ATATGTAGTGTTCAGAAATCCCATCAGGCAGGATGGGCTGTTGGTTCTTTCTCATGTAGGACTGAGAGTTTGAGAGGAGGCCTGTTTCCCCTTCCTTGGGTGAATTACACGTGTGTGTGTGTGTGTGTGTGTCCTTGCTGGAGGGACAGAGGTGCCTGGTACATGGCAGGTGGGAATAGGAACAGTTGGCTATATTATATTGAAGTATTTGTTATTTTAAGTATTTCCTATTTCATAAGTAAGCCACCTGAAGTCACTCTGAGCATGTTATTGAGGGACCGGTTCAGTCAGCAGCATCCAGACTGATCTGTTGTGGAGGGGGTGGTCAGAAAGTCTCTGGGTAGGTGTGACTGTATAGTATAGTGCCCCATCGTGGTCTGTTTTGGGGAACCCAGGGATTCAAAGGCAGGACTATTGTAATTCTGATCACAATCGATGCATAGGTTTTCTTTATGGCCATAGTACATGATTTCATGTTTGTATATGTG
>NW_011101921.1:0-497 GCF_000146605.3 Meleagris gallopavo | reverse complement strand
TGTCAGAAGTTGTGTTCTCAATTTCCCAGGAAAGCAAAGATGACCAAAAAGACAAAGGGAAGAGGAAAAGAGGTGAGAAAGGGAGGTGGTGGAGTCACTGTCCCTGGAGGTGTTCAATAAACATTTAGCTTTGGTATTAAGGGACATGGATTAGTGCAGAAATATTGGTGTTAAGTGGACAGTTGGATTGGATGATGTTGGAGGTGTTTTCCAATCTTGGTGATTCTGTGATTCTATGAGAATGCCCCCAGTACACAAGTGCTGGTGTTAACCAAAGCCCCTGGTGAGCCTGAAAGAGCCAGCCTGGCCTTCTGCATCTGTTTGGCCTCTCCTTGCTCAGCAGCACCCACATTCCTCCTGGCTTCCCTGAGCTGCTGGAGGGACCCCACAGAGCCATGGCCCTAATGAGCTCCACTGCCCTTTGTTGGCGTCTCTGACCTCAGCACAGGAAGATGACATCACTCAAAAGGGCAACAGCGCTCTCCCATCGTGCTGCC
>NW_011101920.1:0-388 GCF_000146605.3 Meleagris gallopavo | reverse complement strand
GTAAAGAAAAAAAACCAAAACAACAACAACAACAAAACATGCATGATGTTTTTTTGTTTTGTTTTGTTTTTAAGAAAACCTCTAATGAATCTGAGAACCAGCAATTAATTTGTGAGGGACTCGCATACGCTCTTAGGAAAACCAGTTCTTAATTGATTTCACCTTTGCTAGTTATTGGAAGGGAAAATGACATGAGTCCATTCAGTAAATGCTGTCTTATTAAAATAAGCAAGGAGAAATTGTATCAGTACAGAATGAGTTTCAAGCAGTAGAATGACAAATCAGTGAGTTGTCTGAACTACTGTTTTGGAATCAAATCATTAAATTACCACAGAAATTTTACAGATTATTAAAACAAAATGCAAACAAATATTTTGAAGGAAACCTA
>NW_011101919.1:0-601 GCF_000146605.3 Meleagris gallopavo | reverse complement strand
ACCCTTCGCCCCACTGGGAAAGCTGCAACCCACGAGAATACATTGGATAACAGCTCCTCTGTTGAACTGGTCCTCCGACTTCCATGTTGCAGCCATGTGGAGGGGCTGCAGGATCGGTCTCTGAAGGCAGCGCTGGGAGTAGAGGATGCTGACGTGGGCTGTTCTGGTGCTGGGGACCAGAAAGTTTGGGCACAGGGCTCTTTGGGTAGAGGCAGTCAGAGAAATCACAGGAATGGCAGAGGAACATCAAGAAAGGGATCAAAGAGCTCCCCCAGCATCACAGCAGCAACACATGCCCCAAGAGCAGCACAAACTCCACTCTACTCCCACCAATGTCTAAGGGTTTGACCCTTTGCTGTTTGGATGTAGTTTGAGGCAGGATGCACTGGGTGATGCGCACTGACTGGAGATGAGGAGGAGGAGAGCCATGCAGCCAAGCTCTGCCTCCACCAGCTGCCACCACCTCTCACAGAGGGGTTCAAGGCACAGTAAGGAGAATGGTCAGCAACCAGTCCCCCAACCCTAAAAGCAGGGCAGGCAGCCTTCCATCCTACCCACCCCCCATGGGAGATACAGCGTCCCATCTACCGGAGCATCCTAC
>NW_011101918.1:0-432 GCF_000146605.3 Meleagris gallopavo | reverse complement strand
GGATTGCTGCCATGAACAGAATGTAGTTTGCTTTTAAAATGCTTTAGACGTGGGCTGTACAACACGGTTTATTTTTGTAAACAAATCACTGACATGTTTAAAAGTTACTTTCCGCTCATAAGAAGCTGCCCTAGGTGACCATGAGTTGAATTATTCAGTGCAAAAATTAACAAACGAGGGAGGTCTTTGATGACATCGATAGAAGATGGGTGTTGGCCACCCGTGAGCCCTTGCAAGTACTATGAGGTGCTGCTAAAGGCACTTGAATGGCTGCAGCCGTGCAAGAATGAACAGGGAAGGAGCTGTGGTGCCTCCAGCAGGATGCCCCTGTGGCTAGCAGGTTCTGGAAGCCAAACAGAATGGCATATTTGGGGCACTTCATGGTATCTAGTTAGTATTTAAATATTTGGATACGAAAGTAAGCCTGGCAAT
>NW_011101917.1:0-496 GCF_000146605.3 Meleagris gallopavo | reverse complement strand
TCCTCTTTGTGAAACCTTCTCCGCCCTTTGAAGGTAGCTAAGATTCATCTTGTTCATCTGTTCTTTGTACCTCATTGCAGAAACTGATGCTTGAGATAAGATAGCTGGATAATGATCACAAATGGCTTCCAAGAGCCTCTTTGGTGTTAAAATAAATTATTTTAAGGTACTTTCTCTTCTGCCTGCTGGGTTTAAAAACTTCTCGTGGTACACATAGCACATAGGACTGCAAATTCTTGTTGCACAGTTTCCTGGGCAGCTTTTATAGCATCAGAGCTATTCAGTGCCACTACAGATCTTTATCAATTATATTAAGAATTGTGAAAAATGACGCAGGAACAGACATCACCTGCTGCAGGTATAAATATTCCCTGCACTCCTGCTTCAGCAGTGACTTGGGGGTAGGTTTGGAGGATACTGAGCAACTGTTTCTAATTAAAATTGTGACACGTTTCGTGTTTCTTCAACTTCTATTTTCGAGCACCTTGCTGTTTGT
>NW_011101916.1:0-503 GCF_000146605.3 Meleagris gallopavo | reverse complement strand
TCAGCTGGGGGTCCTTGGGTCTGGAGCTGGCTGTTGCTGTGGTAAGTGACTCTGGTTCGATTCCCATTCACCTTTTGCTGCAGGTTTATCAGCCACAAGATTAAGCAGCTATTAGTATATGTTACGCACTGTTTTATTGTGTGTCTTGTTCTAGGTAGCTGTCCTAGTAACTTGATCTATGAGAATTACAGAGCCCTTCAGTGGTGGGGTGTCTTGTACTCCAGCACTGCTGAGGCTGTATTAGTGGGAATGACAGGGAGACTTCAGCATCTGAAACCTCCCTGCAGTGGAAGATTCCCTGATGTTAACCTGGCTCAACTGCTAGTTTATATTGGTGTTCTTTGATGTTCCTTTTCCCTTTTGTCCTGCCTCTATCTAGGGCTCCAGTGACTTCTGTATTAACCCGGATGCTTACATCTCCAAAGTGGTTGAAGAGAACGCAGTGCTTAGTGCTGGTAAGTCTTGGGATTGGCTTTGGCACAGCTACTGTGGCTCAGCTGTCA
>NW_011101915.1:0-450 GCF_000146605.3 Meleagris gallopavo | reverse complement strand
GCCCACGCCTGGCAGCGCTGAGGGAGGAGAGCTCTTGAACCTCTGCACTTCTGGGGTGTTTGCTTGCTTTTCTTTGCTTCCATTCTCTCTGATGGAAATAGTACATTTTCCTTACGCTGTTTTCCAAAATACTGTTTTATTTTTTCATATCTAAATATAATTATGTAGGCTTTCCCCAAGGATTCTGATCCATTTAGCACTAAAAAAAAGTTCACCCTATGACTCTTTGACTGCAAAGCATGATTCCACGTGTATGTTGTGAGCCAGTGCAGATTTACATCTCCCGGCATTTTTGTTTTGATCTTTTCTCCTTCTCTACTAGTCCCTCCCAGTGTTCATTGTTTTGGGCTCTGGGCTGACCTTTCCAGACAGTGATAGGCCATGTCCTCGAGGGATTACCCAGCACCTGCTAAACCACATCTAGATAACCAATCTAGTTTGGGGCCTCAG
>NW_011101914.1:0-462 GCF_000146605.3 Meleagris gallopavo | reverse complement strand
GCTCATGGCCACGCTCCAGCTGGGGAATGGCAATGCATGCATGTTATCCAAGCATGCCCCAAGCTGTGCTGAGTGCCCTTATCCATCACGGCTCTCCCATCCACTGCGGCTGTCCGAGGTCCTGAGCCTGACCATGGCTCACCACGGCCATAACCCAGACCAAAGGGGCTCTACAGATGGCAGATTCCGACCCTTCACTGCTCATCAGATTGCTCTCAGGGTTGAATGAAATGGCTGGGAAGAAGTCACGCAGAAAACTTTCCTGATCTTGCTATAAAAAAGTAAAAGGCTGAGTCATTTTGAGTCAGCCTCATGCGGGGCTTTGTCTCTGTGGGCGAATCACCCCTTTCATGTTTTGATTCTTTTATATTCTGTGCAATCTCAGTCATAGACAGCAGTTTTGACAGTGAGAGGGAGACTTTTTGTTCAAAAATAAAAACACAAAACAAAACAAACAAACAA
>NW_011101913.1:0-472 GCF_000146605.3 Meleagris gallopavo | reverse complement strand
TATGCTCTAAGTTTTTCTTCTTCCACATACGACCTGGCTGATTCACCACCTTCTTTGGTACAAAGGATGAATTTCTTGCACCAACGTCAACCTCAAGGCAATCATGAGTCAAGCAGTGACACCCAGGACTCAGTCTGTGAGGACATATGACTTACATGGCATTCTTGAATTTCACCTGCAGAGTGACAATTATTTTTCTAATCTTATTTTCACCTGTATTCCAACAAGTATATGCTTACAGTCAGGATGATCTTTATCTGAAGAGCCAAGAACAAAAACTGAGAAATGCAGTTTTTATGAAAGCACGTCCTAAGTATTTGCCCAGTCATATAAATACATATGTACCCATAATTTTGTGGGTGCATGTCAGCTTTGTTCTGGTCCACACTGAACAGAATGTGGAGCAGTCCTGTTTCCAGAGGTGACTGTGTTTACAGATGGAAGGAAAAGAAACCATCCTTGATAGCAAATA
>NW_011101912.1:0-324 GCF_000146605.3 Meleagris gallopavo | reverse complement strand
CATACATATAAATAAGGAATAATATTTGGAGCTTCGGTGCGTAGAGGGACACAGGGGAAAGTAACAGTAGATTGCCTGTTGCCTCTGTGACTGCAGTAAGTCTTGCTTTAAAAGATGGAGAGGATGGATTTAGTAATATAAACTGCTGAAATACAATGTTTAGGGCGGCAACTCATCATGAAAATTATAAAATATATTTAGTCTTTACAAGGGAACTGCATTTAGTGTATTATTATTCTTAGACAGTCTGTAAGCTACACACACCCTGCCTTATGTTTTCTGACATTTCCATTATTTGATTCTGGTTGCGGACATAAATATTAT
>NW_011101911.1:0-519 GCF_000146605.3 Meleagris gallopavo | reverse complement strand
GCATCCTGCAGCTCCTGGTAGCACTAAGCTGCTCTCCCCACCTTCACACGGCACCCATCTGCCCCCAGGCTGACTGGGAATAAATGTATTGGACTTCTCTATCTTTCTTCTATTTTCTGTTTTCCAGTTGTGTTTGGGGACCTGTAACAAGTAAATTAGAAGTGCTTTTTAATCACTTGGTGTTTCTTGAGATAGGCCCACTTCATAGTGAATAGACTGAGAAAAACATGCTTGCACTTCACTGTCAGTAGTTATCACCTTATTGTATGCTAGATATTATTATTGCAGTGAAATTTAAAATATAACTGTCATATAATGAAAAATTGTACTGTTCTGCTGTTCCAAAGTGGAGACCATCTGAGGTTGCATGGGTGGTTCTGATACCTTCGTGCTTGGCAGTACTTGATGCCTGATTGTTCTTCTGATGTGTGCTTCTGTATCCTAACTCAGAGGAATATTAAGAAAATGGTTTGGCAGTCAGTGGCGATTTCGGGTTCTCTTAGGAGCAGAATGTCCTGG
>NW_011101910.1:0-328 GCF_000146605.3 Meleagris gallopavo | reverse complement strand
TTGGCTCTGATACAAGACTAGGAAATGCAAGCTAGAAGTTTGTAATCGCAGTGATGAGATGCTGAGTTCCCTTATCCTAAACATAATTTAGATTCTGAGATATGTCTATTTTTCAGCGGTGGGGGAGTGTTGGTTTCTTTTTTTTTGTTGTTTTTGTTTTCTTAATCCCCATCACCTGCAATATGAAGCTGCCACCAGGGAGCAAGGCAGAAGACTTTTCTCTTTCATTATTGGCATCATTGGCGTTATGAAAATATTTGAAGAAAGGTGTTTATGAAGGAAGAGTCCATTCTTGTATTAACACCAAATATTAAGAGGGGGACAAGGA
>NW_011101909.1:0-518 GCF_000146605.3 Meleagris gallopavo | reverse complement strand
GACAGCTGATTGAGCTCTGTTAGTTCTTACACGTGTTTTGTACAAGAGAACAGCTGTTCTTACCCCAAAGTGCTAATAAATCCATTGGTTGAGCCCTCTGCATAGAGAGAACAAATATCTCCAATATGAAGGAAGCTCGACATCTTGTCGGTCATCTCTGGCTTAGAGCCCCTAGAAGAATAAAGTGAAACATTACTACTTATTAGGTAGAATGATTTCTCTATACAAATCACTGAAGGTTACAACAATAGGACCCTTTGTGTTTATTTGTCTGGAAAACGGGACACGCTCCCATGTTGGAATTTCAGGTATCAAGCATGTCAGGTAACACAGCATGCCAAAATGCCTGCTTAGAAAAATAAGCTAGGGGAAAACAGCAGGCTGCTGGGACCCCATGAAGCATGGGTTGTTTCTCTAGAAGCCATATCCTACCCCACAGATGTTCACAGATACCTCACACCAGGCGTGCCAGCGTGTCTCATCCCATGCAAGAGGGAAAAAAGGAGGAAGAGTGCTTC
>NW_011101908.1:0-665 GCF_000146605.3 Meleagris gallopavo | reverse complement strand
ACATTGCAGCGATTTGTGCTGTGAGGGTGGCAGGGGAATGTTTACATGCAAATAGAAATATATTTTTGATGAACATTTTAGAACTCTCAGGAAGAATGTCCGTATTTGCATTTATTTTTATTCTTTCGGGGCTGAACTCCTTAATATTTTGTAAATTCCTCAGCCAGCCTTTGTCCTGGGATCTTCTGCAGTGGGTAGCGTCACACTCATGTCCTTGCTGAAGAAATCCCAGCTGGGCTGAGCTGGGAGACCTCGTGTGACCACAGCTGTCTGGGGCAATCCCTTCTCCATAGGAAGGGATGGATGGAAATGCAGATTTCCCATCAGATTATGCCAATCCCTGTCTATAAGGATTTTGCTCTTGGTTTCCCAGCTACTGGTGGAACACGTGGCAGAATCTCTGGTTATATTTTGGACTTCTGGCTCCCTGAAGGTGGGGGGAGGCAGTGGATGCTGTACCCAAAGCCGTGCAGCTGAGCTCAGGCTGCATTCTGAGAAGCATATATTGGTAGTGTGGGGGAAGCGCCTGCTTTCTTAGCAATAATACATTTTGAAACATGTTTATTCTTCCTGTTGAAACTTGTGATCGCTGTATCTGGTTTTGTAAGCAAATTAAATCAACACGAGTCTGTTTTGTATGAGGTGACGTTTGCGGCTTTATTTTT
>NW_011101907.1:0-533 GCF_000146605.3 Meleagris gallopavo | reverse complement strand
ATTCAGTAGGAAAGTATAAGGATACATTGTTTGAATTACACTTTCTTAACATAAATCTCTTGTATGCTAGTTCATCAGATCAGTTTCCACCTCACCCATTTCTCATTCTTACAGCCACATGGCTGTCCTCACGCTTTTAACTCCTGTAATCTAGAAATACTTTTTGAGAATCCGGAAAGAATTTCACAGTAACTCTAGAGATAGCCACACCTGTATGGCAATGCTGAAATACAATAATCTTGCACACACATTTCTTGCAGGATGGATGCATTACTGGCAGTCAGCTTTGAGAGGTGTCTTACATCCTTAAGCTTCTTGACAACAGAAAATCCACGTGCAGCAGAAGTGCCTACTAGCTCTGATTTTTTCAGAATGACACTTCAGTCACAGATAAAGCCTATCTCAGAATTTACTTCTGTTTCAATTGAAGTTAATGAAGTGTTCCTACCAGTAGAAACAATGTCACACAATAAGGATCAAAGTAAAAAGAGGTTTCTTGTTCTCTGCGTCCTCCTTGGTTGTTTTTTTGTTCT
>NW_011101906.1:0-730 GCF_000146605.3 Meleagris gallopavo | reverse complement strand
GACAAAGGACAGGCTGAGCCCACTGCGTGCTGAATGCCTCCCAAGTGATCCAAACTTGCTTGCAATTGGTTTCCCAGTCATTTCACTTTTCAAACTTAACTTGTGAGACTCTCTTCTTCCCTCTAGTGTCCATTTCAAGATATTCATTCCTCCTGCTCACCAAATCCAGCAAAAGCTGTGGGTTGCCTCGGTACAGGGGCATCCACACTTCTCAGACAGGAAAACTGACACTCCACTTTTTTCCTTACAGATGGAAAATAAATGAACATCAGAAACTGAAGACAGACCAAACTTCTCAGACAGACCAAACAATTTGTTCAAGGGCCCCACTGAAAACCACTGTGGAGCAGAAAACTGTTCCCCTTGCCTCTAGGGTGTGACTGAGGCTGTCACCACGAGGTTGTCTTCCTTTTGGTGGCACCACAATGTCATTTCCCAACTAGTTGCCAGTCCCACTGGCAACTTCCTCTTCTGGGACGGAGAAGTGCCATATCCACATCCTGAGCTCCAGGAAGTTCTTCTGGCCTCCAGCCCTGCTGAGGAAAGCTGAGTGCAAAGCCTCTGGTGACACAGAAGGCCACCAGCCTTCCAAAATGTCCTCCTATTGCAGCAGCCATCCTTCCAAGGATGTCCAGTGCTCCAAAAACTGCTGGGAATAGCAAGCACTAAAAGGAGACTCTCTTCCAGGTTGGCAAGGAGATGTACAAGATGGCATATTCCCTGCTCCTGT
>NW_011101905.1:0-488 GCF_000146605.3 Meleagris gallopavo | reverse complement strand
TTATTGTTTTGTTTCTTTTTCCTCTTCAAAGCAAGCAGTCAAGCAGTTTCTATCTATTTCCATTATCGTTTATAGAGTTGCTCTACCAATGTATTTTGCATTTCTAAGAGGTGTATATTCTCCAGGATAAGGTTGATTTAGTGCTATGATGCCAACTGGAACATAAAAGAAATGGCCCATCTTGGTGGAAAAGAACAGTCATTCCCTATTTTGCAAAAAACAAAACCAAAACCAAGCCAAACAAAAAGACACAAAACAATCTAGGAGGTTCACAAAGAAAGTTCAATAGAGTTATGCTTCCTTTAGTGAGGGTAAGTTGAATCACTTCCTCACTTTAAGTTCTTTCAGAAATCATGTTTACCATCAGTTTACTACAAATTGAATGCATTCATAGTTAGATACTACTCTCTTCTTACTAAAAGACTAAAATCATTTTTTGAGCAACAGATGGCAGATGGAAAATCTATACTAGAGATATTAGATGGCAT
>NW_011101904.1:0-763 GCF_000146605.3 Meleagris gallopavo | reverse complement strand
TCTCTAAGAAGAGCTCCTTCATCCATGTAGAATTTGCATAAGTGAATCAGAAGAAGTGCATAGACTTAGGGAGCAAAGTAAGGGCTACATAATTAAAATGCAAATGCCCTGGAAAAAGACTGAGGACAGTATACAGACAGGTGATTTAGAAACTAGCAAAATAAGTAGCTTCAATAAGCAGACATAGGAGTCTCAGATAACTCTTTCTGAAAGCATGAAGCAGAATACCAAAAATATCTTATAACTAACTTACTTTCCAATTAAGTTGTGATTTTTTAGTATTGAGGCCACCTGGCACTACTTTATGGATTTGCTCAATGTTCATCAAAGAGGAAAAAAAATCGATTCAATTTCAGCTTGGTAAAAAACACAATAAAATTCTCAAATCAGTAATCAATTCGTGACCAAAATCCACTTACCTTTGCTTTTTATTCCCACTACCAAAGAAATTTTAAAGAACTCTCTAGTGTGAATTTGCTTTTCCAGACCCAAGGACTTAACAATAGAAGTTCCATATTACTGACGGCAGTGTACCTTTGCTCGCCTTATATTTTAATACAGTTAAGCAGCTCCAGGAGAATCAAATGCCCTTTACTGCCATTTATGAGTGGTCAGGATTTCAGTGATTGTGAAGAAATCTACTGCACCCACAATTACAGACTGATCAGCCAGTCAATTATAAGTGAAGCAGGACAAATCATAAAGTAAAAAAAAAAACAACAGTTGGAAACTGATGAAGATTTTATAAATATAATTATCAACT
>NW_011101903.1:0-531 GCF_000146605.3 Meleagris gallopavo | reverse complement strand
CAAGCAGCTGAGGTATCAAAGAGTGGGGTAATCTTGCTGCTCTGTGACACGGTCTTCATTTACCAGCAAACTATCATTACATTTTTAGATCACTGAAGCTGTTCACAGCCTGTTTGGCAACTGGAATTCTTCATCACTCCTAGATACCCAGAGCTGTCAGTGTCTACAGTCTACTGGAAAGAAATGTCTTTCCTTTCAGAATTACATTTAGTCATAGGAAGCCTTGCACTTGTGACCTCCATGCTCAGTTATCGTACAGTTCTGTATTCAGAGTTAAAACACAAATCTTAAAAATCTACAGTAGTTTCCAATGCAGAGAAAAATCAATAACTCAAGTTGTTGGTGGCACTGCAAGTCAGTGGCCCTCTAGTAAATGTTGGAATAGACTCAGAGATAGACATCTCTGCAGCTCTTAAAAGAATCAATTCTAGTTAGTTGGATGATGGCCTCCCCGTAATAAAGCATTTTCTTTCTGTAACATCAAAGTTTCGCTGGAATTAGACAGCATATGGGAGACAGTTTGTCTGTAAC
>NW_011101902.1:0-404 GCF_000146605.3 Meleagris gallopavo | reverse complement strand
GTGTTTTTCCAATGTTTCCTAGGGTAAACACATACATATACACATTATAACGTATACTGAAGACAAATAGGGCCTACCAATCCACACGGTTTTTTTATTGCTCTATTAGTCATCTAAAACTAATGACTTCAGAGATGATCTTCTATTGCCATCAATCTCTCCAGATCTCTCTCAAGAATGGAGCAGTAGAAGAACAGTATGTATATCTTAAGAAGCTACACTAAGAGGATTCAAACTAAAAGCAGCTACATTGCATATAAAGACAACCATCAGCAAATGCATTTACCTAGAAGGTACTGACAGTGAACCTGTACTGAGGAGATTGGTAAAGGCTGGGTCAGGTTTTAAGTGGAACACTGTGCTGCCATACTGTATTTTCTTGCCGCTATGTTTTATCACTACTG
>NW_011101901.1:0-558 GCF_000146605.3 Meleagris gallopavo | reverse complement strand
CCTTGCTGTAGACTTCCCAGACCTTCCAGATCCTCAAGCAATGTTTGATATAGAATACTTCAGAAGGATCCCAGGCCTATTTTTAAGTTTGCAAAGGTATGGTTTTCCTATTGATCTTATCTTGGTACAGTAAATAAAAATACTTCAGATGCGTAAATGAGATTTTGCACAGCTCTGTTAACAAAAGGGTATCTGTCTCTCTTTCAACAAGATGGTATTTAATGAGACACTTAATTCAGTGGCATGACGACTCTCCCCTTGGCAGGCCTTTGCAAACTATTATATCCTCAAAGATGATACTTTAGTCATTGTGTGCAACCATGTATTAAGCTTATTAAAAAGGCTTTGCAATATTTTATTCTTTTTAAAGCCTTCTTTGGCTGTTCCTGTTATAAGTTCACTCTATATGCAGCCATTCTCGTGGCTCTCTGATTCAAGGGAGGATAAATAACATTTTGTCATAATTTTAAAAGTCCTTGAAATTCTTAGCTGCAGTTACCTTCACTGAAAAATAAAACGGGAAACTTTTTGCAAGCACACAAGTAATGTGGAAAACTG
>NW_011101900.1:0-480 GCF_000146605.3 Meleagris gallopavo | reverse complement strand
AAACCACTTAAGGTAAATACAGAAACAGTAAACTTGGAAGCATTCTTGAACTACTTAAGCCCAGTAGTGGCTGCCATCTTGTTTTAGCTCTGAGAAAATCAACCACTGATGTAAAGGAGCACCAGCTGTACCCTTTCCTTTGTTCTACCCCTTCTTTGTACTCCCTACCCAAAAGACCACCAGAAAACCCAGCAACAGGGTGAATTTAGAATTAGGTATCCTTAGCTGTATGTTTAGTTGGAGCATACATTCATTCAAGGCACTGGTACATCTGATTTATCACTTCATGAAGACATTTTTAATCATTTATCTGATTGGAGATTTAAAGGAAAAGTTTCTCTTTGCAATAGGTCCTAAAGATTTCTCCATTCTGAGTGAAATGATGGACCTTTCAATGGAGCTTTAATTTGAGTCTTTTGTTTAATATTTATGGAAGTATTTGTGAGGAGCATCTAAGTGTTGTCTAGTAAAAGTGAAATA
>NW_011101899.1:0-341 GCF_000146605.3 Meleagris gallopavo | reverse complement strand
ATTCTACCAACATCTGTTGCTGTAGATCAATATAATAGAAAAGCATTACTTTCAGAGCAGCCCTCATAGTTAGGAACTCATTTAAACTTATGGTCCTTGTCTTGAGACCTGCCACTGGACAAATAATTAACACCAGAAACAAGGTAAAGACTGTAACTCAAATAGACAGATTATTTAAATTACGTAATAGGCCATTAGTGAATGAAAGAATGTAAGGTTGGTTTGTTTTAAAGAAGGATAACTATTCACCCACAGGAAAAGTTGTCACCGAGACATGGAACAGCAGTGAAGATTTGTAAATGTTAGTTTAGCTACCAGATCACTGAAAGAACGACATCAAT
>NW_011101898.1:0-747 GCF_000146605.3 Meleagris gallopavo | reverse complement strand
TTCAAACTCTGAGCACAACACTCGATAAGGGTTGCAATTACAGTACTTAAGACGCACTCAATAGGGACAATGAAGACCACCAACTCACTCAACATTAGACATCTGTTACACAGCCAGAACTTTTGCTTGCTACCAACCTGGTCTGAATTCGAACTAGTGAAGAAAGGCTCAGTATCTCACTAAAATCCCCTGAGCCATCTAGTCACCCCAAATTTATTAATTTTAAGCTTACCCTTGGAGTTTGATGATCTTTCATTCTGGAACCTATAACAACAAAAAATTTTTTAAAAGAAAGAACAAGTGATCAACCAAATAAAAATATCTACTGGTTTGACTTGGAAGAGCAGCAACACAAAACTGCAGCTTCCTCTATCTGTATCTATTTAATACTACCTCTGAATTCCAAAAGCCTCTAAGCGCTCCTCTGTTAAGGAACTAAATATTTATGTGCAATCTACTATTTCACTGAAGGCATTCAGCTGTAAAAATGAGTTACACTACATATTTTTCTTTGTGCTTATTTTATACAAGCTTTGTAAATGGCTTAACATCAAAAAAACAAACTTCCATTGTTAAAAGGCTTTGCCTCATGCTTTGTCTTCATCTCAGTTACCAGATATTGCATCTTCTGCCTTATATTCTTCTTCAATAGAATCCCTCCTGGTCTCAGGGTCTATTATTTCTGACCATGCCAAACATGGTGTGTACACACTGAACTGGGAAGATCACATAATTCACTGCAGACTA
>NW_011101897.1:0-349 GCF_000146605.3 Meleagris gallopavo | reverse complement strand
CTTAAAATGCCAGATCATTGTTATTACAAATATTCTAGGGAATATTACTAGAGAATATTTACAAACATTGGGAATTGCTCCTAAGAGCAGTTTGTGCATGGAAAAGCTGAGCCAGCAAGATACGAGTGAATGTGTTCATCTGCGATCTCAGCAGATGAATCTCAGTTGTTCTGTCTCTTGTTTGAGGCCTCAAGGATGCTGTAGACCTGACACACACATAATAACTAACCAAGATCTAAAGCCAAACACAAACGCAAGTTTCTTATGAGGACTTAGCTGAGACTTAGCACATAAATTTGGGTCCCAGGTTGTTCTGGTTTTGTCTTTTGTGCCCTTCCTTCAGTCTGCT
>NW_011101896.1:0-793 GCF_000146605.3 Meleagris gallopavo | reverse complement strand
GCCAGACAAAGCTTGTTGAAGCATATCAAAATGAGCATGAGTGACAAACAGCGAAGCTAGCAATTTCTGAAGCAGTGCGTAGAAAAAAATCACATACAAACAGAAATGTCCTTATTTGTTCACATGTACGTGGCAACAGGTTTGTTTGTGCTTTGTCAGAGCTATGGTGATCCTGTATTTGGCCTTTCCCATGAAATCCAAAATTAGCCTCCTTGGTACCAAAACCTTAACTTCTCTGCACTAAGTGTATTGTATTGAGTTGCACTGCAGAAAATTTAATGAGTAATCCTGTAGTAATGAGGTCAAACTATTCTAAGTTTCATGTGTTGAAAAAATATAATTAACTGCTGCAACGTTTTTCAGTGTTACTTTTGGACATGCATAATATATATACACAGGAACTTGAATGTGTATATGTAAGTGCATATGGGTATATATGCATTTGAACAATTTCATTGTAGTTCTTTGACTGTGTGGTGTCATCAGTACATGCATTGCTCTCTCACTGTCTGGCATTACAGGAAACAGTTTTGTTCCAAAGCAAAACTAGCTGCTCCATTGCCAAAACATCGAACAGTATCCGTGTTAGTAATGTGAACTTTTTGTTCTGAGATGATGAATAGCATCGTTTTCAAGGCTGCTAAACCTTTGAGAAGGCATGGCTCAGTTTCCTCTTCCGGCTGCAGTAGTTCCAGTGAGATAATCTGGAAGGGGAGCTGTTGTGATGCTCATCTACACTTTTTTATTTAATTGGCTGAATAAAAAAACCACAGCAAAATTAATCTCTGAGAAA
>NW_011101895.1:0-449 GCF_000146605.3 Meleagris gallopavo | reverse complement strand
CTCTGAAATGACAACGTCAGAAAGGCCTTTGTGTTGGATTTGGCTGCAACTGTTTTAATGATGTCTCGCAGCATGAAACAACACAAAATTACTCCCTAATCCCACATCTGACAGTTTGCGTATGTCTTATCGCAGTGCTTCCAGCAGCACCTAACGGCTGCTAGAAATCTGTTTCCCCTGACTTAGTCTGCATTAGAGTTGGGAGGATGGCGGTGGCCACAGGGCTGCTGGAAGGTCACTGCTTGGTAGCTGCCTTTGGAGAAGTAGGTATCTGAGGATAAGTTTATATTTCTATTACAGACGGTCTACGTCACTGTTTTTACCCTGATGATTGTTAAGTCTTCCAGTATTTTTTCTAACTATTTGGGGTGAAGTAATAATTAATTCCTTTTTTCCAAAAGTAAAATATTTTGGAGGATGTACAGGTAGATTTCATAATGTGCTCCCTT
>NW_011101894.1:0-557 GCF_000146605.3 Meleagris gallopavo | reverse complement strand
TGCCCCAGAGTCCCTTCTGTCTGTGGAAGACCATTCCTAGAGATTTGGAAGCAGAAATACTTAGGCAACTAAAGTGTGACATAACACAGAGCAGCTACAGAGGAAAGTAAGATAGAAAACAGATATGAAATGGAGTTCAACTTTTGTTTAAAGGTTATGCATCCAATTTGGCTCCTTGTAAAGGAGCCAAATAAAACTGCCAACAGTTTCTACTTTTGTTTGGTATGTACATTGTGATGAAATCCTTCTTAGGAGGTCATATCACCTGAATGAATGGCTAAATACGTTCTAGAAACAGCTTGGTCTCCTGCACATAACATGCTGTAAACATGAGACAGATGTTTGTGGGTAATTCTTTGAGGGGAGCATTGTTTTTAAGACCCAGTTGTTCTGTTACCTACTGGTATTTTCCAAAGAGGCAAATAATACAAAGTAGACAAAAAACAATGAGGCACCACAAACCTTCTCATTCAATGTGTTATCAAAAGTCACACAAATATACACAGGGAGCAGAGAATCAGGCAATACAGAATCACAGAATCACAGAATGACCTGGG
>NW_011101893.1:0-450 GCF_000146605.3 Meleagris gallopavo | reverse complement strand
GGGCTGAAGGTAACCAATAAAGCTCCATGCATTTTAAGGAGCAAGTGTTTAATGATTGTGCATAGAGAAAAAAAATAGATGTTCAACTTCACTAGAAATTGCCAGCCTGTACATCACATGAACTCTACACTGTCAACTTAACATTCTGCCCAGTCACATCTACAAGAGCCTATTGGTTTTCCAGAGAAGGCCAACTGGGAGCTAATTGCATGCACTCTGACATCTATCTCTCAGCTAGCTGTGCTTTCACAGCTGTGCAGGCATTTACTTTGCAGGACTAGGACAGACTGCCCTGTCACTCCTGCTGAGAGAGGGGGATGGAAATCTGCTGTGCACTGAGACAATGCAAGCATGGAAGAAGGAATTGCTCAGGCCTGTCACAAGCCCTCCTCTCTACACTAGTTTAATATGACAGTATGTCCATTGCAACAGCTTGCCAAGTGAAAGTGT
>NW_011101892.1:0-384 GCF_000146605.3 Meleagris gallopavo | reverse complement strand
TTTAAAAGACGACTACCTATGATATACTTCTAGTTTCACACTCTTGTGTGTCATAATATGAAATAATGCCTACTTACCATGAATCTCCCACCTACTTGCTGTTAATATTTTGAGTAAACTTTTCTTTTTAAAATACACTTCCTTTTGAAATTGATCTAGTTTTTTAAAAGTAATTGATCAGCAACATACATGATGAAAGCCCTCCTGAGTATTTCTGTGATTACTCTTGATGTGATTACTCTTGTTCTGTTGTTATGCATTTGTAGGTTAATAAGAGAAGATGTTAAATTCCCGAAATGACAAATCTTGCATAAGAGTAACCTATTTTTCACTCTGTTCAAGCTACACTTCTTTTCTACTTTGTCTCTAGAAAAAGTAATCTGT
>NW_011101891.1:0-606 GCF_000146605.3 Meleagris gallopavo | reverse complement strand
TTCCACTCAGGACGCTGAACTCAAGCCCTTCTCAGGATGGCATAGCTGAAATAGGATCAGGAAGCACAGTTCAGAGGCTGTTTGCAGGTTAGTGGTGGTTCTGGCATCCCCTTTCGCTCCTTCTCAAGGAAATCCCACAAATCCCACCTACTGTTTTCATACTTCCTGCTGTACATTGGAGCAAAACTTTCTTCATCTGCAGGATGAAGAAACTCCTTTATACTGGAAGATTCTCCTTCCAGTATAACTCATCCAGGTAACTTAGAGCAGGAACAGGACAAGAGCAAAATGTGAGTGTGGAAAGCCCAGCTCGCTCTGAGATGTAGCAATCAATTGTCCAAAGATATTTGAAGCTTCATTGCAATGGAAGGGCTCATCCATCTCTCTCTCAACAATTGACACCTGATGTCTTGGGCTTGATCCCTGTTCTGTGCCTAGAATACAGCTGCATGCATGTATAAGAATCATTAGGTCAGAGTCTGAAGCAGTGATTGAGCACCTGGTGAAGGGCTGTAGCCAGCCCTGGGAGCACAAGTGGGAGCAATTGGAAGGAGTGGACCCAGGGTGCACCCTTTCCCAACCTCATTTGAGGGCTGGCAGCTGTAA
>NW_011101890.1:0-482 GCF_000146605.3 Meleagris gallopavo | reverse complement strand
TCTGTATGCACACAGTTCAGAGCATGGTGGTTTCATCTCTGGAAGCAGCCCTGCAAGGGTTATTCTAGGCTCAGGGTTAGGATTAAGATTAAACTAGGGTTAGGGGTTAGGATAAGGGCTTAGTTCTTGGGGTTAGGTTTAAGAGCTTAGGGTTAGAGTTGGAGTTAGGTTTAGGGGTTAGGCATAGGATTACAGATAGAGTTAAGGGTTTAGGGTTAAGGGTTAAGATTAAGGTTATCCTTGTTAAGGTTAGGATATGATCTGTATTGTGGTTGGAGTTTAGTGTTAGGATATGGTTAGGATAGGGCTAGAATTAGAGATAGGATTTGTTTTAGGGATAGGGATAGGGATGGGAATGGGGATAGGGATAGGGATGGAGTAGGGGGCGGGTGGGTAAGGGTAGGAGTAGGGATAAAGGTAGGAGTAGGATAGGGGTAGGGTTAGGTTTAGGCTTAGGCTTAAGTTTAGAGTTACAGTCAGGG
>NW_011101889.1:0-560 GCF_000146605.3 Meleagris gallopavo | reverse complement strand
CAGGTTAGAAGTTTGCTTGAATAGTTATTTAAACTGGTTAATCCTGCAAAAGCCTCTCTTTCACAAGGTAGTTTTGTATTTCCCCACCCTGCGCCAATGGAAGAAATCTCTCCCCTTCTTCACTCTGCTCTCAGTGCAAAGGCAGGACCCAAAAGACAGAATGAACTGGGAATGTGGGTTGTTCCTGGGTTAGCACTATGTGATATTACAAATTGGTAAAAGTCACCTCACTCCTTTCCAGTTTTTACACTTGCAAATTGTTGCCAGCCGCTACACGTTGCCTTTGGCCTGGGAAATCAATGCTGTGGCCCTGAGGAGGTGTCACAATGGCCAACACTTGCTACCCATGGTCAGTTTTGAGATGGAAAAATCTTTATTTCCCTATTCCTCTCTACTATATGGGAGTTCCTTCAAGGGTTTCCCAGAAACCTGGATATTTTTTGTGGTAGTACACATGGAGAAGAAGAATGTCCTTCTAAGCTCTTCAGGTCAATAAACCTCGCTGAAAACCTTCGCTCATGTGAGTTCAACCATCCACATCTCATTAGGTCACAGCCAAA
>NW_011101888.1:0-755 GCF_000146605.3 Meleagris gallopavo | reverse complement strand
TAGAATTAACCTGCTCTCTGATCTGTCACTTGCATGAATTCCTCACGTTCCAAAAATGAAAGCATTTGGTTAGAAGCAACAGTGTTTCCTTCAATCCTTCAGTCAGAAATATCTGAAAAGCAACAACAGGACCTCATGGACAGCAATGAAATTCTCCTGAAAAGAATGCACAAAGACTCCTCAAGTCAGCAGCATGTCACCTTTGATGAACACAGACTGATGACAGACCTCTTTTACTAGGAACAGATTTTGCCACTTCTGCTAACAATGCTTATTTGCACACAGATGCAAAGTAGAGAGCAGAGAGACTCTTGATTAATTTTCCGCACAGAAAATACTCCTCCCTTGAATATCTCCATGTAAAGATATCTTGATGATTTAGTACCCAAGTAAAACAGGAGTTGGGTGTACACACACCGGGGCCATGACACAGGCATTTCCTTTCTGCCTGACCCACAGAAGGACCGCAGACAGGTGGTGGCAGCGGGACTGGGCTGCTCAGCGGTGACTCAAAGCCAAGGAGCCCATCTGAGGGCTCTGCTTCATCTCAAACAAATCCCAACTAACTGCACAGCACAATTTACTCCAGCTGACTCCTGTCACAGCTGTTCTCTGTATCTTCTTTTTTCATCCTAACATAACTGAAAATGACATTACAGCACTTCAGAGGTTTCAAAACTTAGGCATAACTGCAGAACTGAAATACTCCATTCATCTCTCAGCGGCACAAAGATGCCTTTTTCTCTCTAATGCTG
>NW_011101887.1:0-789 GCF_000146605.3 Meleagris gallopavo | reverse complement strand
TGATCTACTCAATATCTCTTGTGTCCACTGAGCATAACCCATAAGAGCAAATTATTCACTCCTTTTGGCTCTGCTTCATGCTTGCAAAGTCTTCTCATCTGTTTCTCTTCTGCTTGAGAACTAAAAGCAGAGAGGAGGAGGGATGAGAAGGTGAATGGAATTGAATACCTGCTTTTATTTTTTTGGTAGCATTGCTCTATGTAAAGTTGACCTGTTCATTAGCAGATAGGCTTGTATCAGCATAGAAAATTGGATCAACTGAGTATCTTTGGAAATAGAGAGCAAGAGGAAATTGTAACCTTGAGTTAGTCTTTGGATAGGAGCTGTAGTGTATGAACAGTGGGACAGCTTCCTTTCTATTGGTTTTGGCAAGCTTTTTATAGGGACACTGTCCAATAAAGATAGAGATGTGAGAGCAGGTGTGTTTGATAGTGATGTACAGTACTTGCAGCCTAGTCATCTGTTCCTTTCTGCCCTGCTGTAGAGATGTGAAGAGGTCGAGGTGATGAAGGGCCAGGTATGCCAAGAGCAGAAGCTGCGTGCAGTGGCAGAAAGCTGTCTGATGGAGAGAGATGAGACCTGGAATGCTGTCCAGTGCCAGCTCAGAGAGGCTCAGGCTGTCACCAAGGATGCTGGGGTCTTGCTGGACCAGATCAAGTAAGTTCCTCCCAGAAGATGGTACTGAAGCTAATGGAGAAAATGGGAATTTGGGCAATGCAGAGATCAGACATTGCTGCTCTTAGAGGCAACTGCTAGTGTGAGGCAGGAGAGCTCACTAGGCATCTGAAC
>NW_011101886.1:0-700 GCF_000146605.3 Meleagris gallopavo | reverse complement strand
GGGAATTAATTAGGAGCTCCATTCATTTGAGGTGTAAGCAGACCTGGTTGTAGCAGGGGCAAGCCTGCTCTGGCAAGTCTGAATGGACGTCAGTTGGAGATCTGTGCTTTGGTTTCTGTTCCAGGAGGTGAGCAGGGCTGGTGGAGGCACAAAGATGGCAGCTTGAATGAAGTAGGACTTATAAAAGATATTGGCTGTCCCTGTGCTTGGGGATGGTGTCTGGGAGATGTTTAAGCCAGGAGGTTCCATAAAGAGTGCCACGTACAGCACAGATTTTACTGTAATTAAAAAGAAAATGAGCAATGCTTTAATTGAGATCTGAAGATTAAAAGCTCAAATCTTGCTGTCCTCTATTATTGTCAGATAGGAATTACACCGCATATGTGTAACAAACCGTTGCATTTTAAAAATGGGACCATAAAATGCTGCTGTAATTTAAAAGCAACCGATTTACGAGGACTACAGTTTGCAGCTCTGTCACTTGCTAATCAGTCTGTTAAACATAATAGCCATTCTTGTCTGGAGGCTGTTAATCTTATGTTGTGAATGCACTTATCAGCACATATTAGAAATACAATACAAGGCTTTCCAACAGAGGAATGGATGCAATTACTGCAATCAGTATACGTTTAGCTGCTGTCTTATCATACTGTGTTTTTCTTTCCATTTCTTTTTTTTTTCTTTTTTTTTTCTTTTAAAT
>NW_011101885.1:0-855 GCF_000146605.3 Meleagris gallopavo | reverse complement strand
ATCCCTGAATCCCATTTCAGGTTTGAGTCACTGATGCTTCTTTTTTGCTTACTGCATAAATACTCACAGTTGCGTATATTTAATTTGTGATTACCCTTTCAGTATGCTCTCTCAAATCCCATCCTTTTATAAAAGCACTGCATCACTGGGAGGACTACAGAAAATTAATGGAGGAATTTTTTAAAAGAGACAAAGCATTTTACTTTTTATTGAGTTTGTTATATGTATTTCTTTCCACTATGTGATTATTTTTGATGAATAGGATAGTAATTACCATTTATCTACGAGACCTATATGAATTCTTCCAGTTCTTCCTCTTACCCTAAAAATCTCCAGCAATAGCTCCTAGAAAAAGACTTCAGAAAATCAAAGTTTCGATGTAAATATATGGAAAGTATTTAAATAATAGTGCTTTTCCATCTAACAATCCAGTGTAAAGTCCTCTCTGCAGGAACAGCAGTTCCTGCAGTTTTGCTTCTGTCCAACATAAGAAAAAGAGATACAGAATTACAGGAATTGTTCCACCCTACAGAGCGAGCAATACGAGTGGGAGCTGATGCCTTTGTAATTTGTTGTGCGTTGACTTCCCCCATCGGGCTGTGATGATAATACCTACAAGACATATTCTGGGAGTTGATCCATGCAAGATTCCAATATAGGGCTGCACTGTTTACATTTACTACAAATTTGTATGCACAAGAGAGCTCAGCATGGGAACAAAAACCCATCTCTGAAGGCTTTCTGTAAGAGAAATTGAACATAACGTTCCCCATAATAACAGTAGAAAACAGAAATCTTTTTCAAAGGGTTGAGTGCCTCAAAGAGTTTGCACCAAATTTCTGTTTTCTAATACTA
>NW_011101884.1:0-457 GCF_000146605.3 Meleagris gallopavo | reverse complement strand
AAAGTCACTTATTAGCACTGAGCCTGCACTTGATTAAGATGCTTGGAGTGAGCCAGTGTGCAGCAGCTGTGGTGGGACAGAGAGGGCTGCAGGGTCCTGGGAAAACCAAATCCTGGCAAATAGAGGTGTGACCACCAAGAATGATACTTCCCCTCCACATTCCCCCCAGATCCATGGGCAAAAGAGCTCCCATTCTTTTCCTGGCACTCAAGTCCCTTATAGGGACTGTCCTTCCTTGTCTGCACCTTGATCTTGTTTCTGCTCTTCCATCTGTTAACTCTCCTCTGTTTCTTTCATACAGCCATGCCTGACTTCCCTAATTCTGTTCCTCTGTCCTTTGAGTATTCCCCAGACACCCTTTCTCCTTCTCTCCTCATGCTTTTCCCATTTCTGTCTTCTGCTTTTCCTTGTTTCACTTTCACTTGAGGAGCTCTCCATAGCCTGCTTGGGACTGGTC
>NW_011101883.1:0-363 GCF_000146605.3 Meleagris gallopavo | reverse complement strand
TTGTGTATGTAGACCTTAGTGATGATCTTAAAGAGCAACTATGAGGTCCAATCTGAAAGTAATGCCTGCTATTTTATTATGTTGGCCCATGACATCAGTGGTGGATGCTGGTGGTATGGCAGTAGATGTTGAATCTTCTGTCAACATTCTGTTACATTTTGTTGCCAAGTGACAGATGGCAGCAGAGGGGATGTCTCACAAAATGGCATCTGACATGGAAGTACATATGGAGTGGTGGTGTATCACTGATTTCCTCATGTAGAAAAAATAGCACCCACTGACATTCATTGATGCTTGCTGAATGTTTATTCAGACCAAACAGGGGATGCAAGAACAGTGAGGTGGTGGGTGGAGTGTGTCAGC
>NW_011101882.1:0-411 GCF_000146605.3 Meleagris gallopavo | reverse complement strand
AAAGTACTGACTGCAAGTATGAGCATACCTGCAAAACATTTTAACATAGAGCTGTAGAATACAAGCAGCCTAAACTGTTCATTCTGATTCTGCTTTACTCTTGAGGCTTTTAATTAGTCATTGCAATATCAGGCTGTTGTATTATCTAATACCTGGTACTTTTTTTTACCGTATCAGCTGCTAATAATCTGCTTACATCTAACCAGTCTAATAAATCCTTGCAACAAAATTTTCTTGAAATTTTAAGAAGTACTAGATATGAATTTGTTCAGCATTAGAAAAAATCATTTTTGGAAGGAGAGAGCTAGTGAGAACAAAATATAACCTAATCAAACCATAATTGTACTGGAACTGCTATGAGGTTGATAATTATGTAGTCAAATGTTGAATAATTATCGTACAGTGTAGTTG
>NW_011101881.1:0-783 GCF_000146605.3 Meleagris gallopavo | reverse complement strand
AGATTTGTCTGAAATGCATTTCTAGTAAAGGCTAGATCCTTATAGAAGGAAATGAAGTTTGAATTTCTAGTACAGTGGATCTCCTTTTTCCTTTGCATCTTTAACAAGTGCTTGTCCATGTGAGAAAAGCTGATGTGTCACCATATCCACTTCATGAGCAAGATAACCTCATCTTATGTCACAAATGCTTGCCCAGTTCTGGCGAAGAACACAATTCAGACCTTTGCTCCAGCTGTTTATCTGTTGTATTCAAATAATGAGGATAATTTGTTTGCAAGAGAGAAAATAAAATAAACTCTCTATTCTGTTTGAACATAGACCAGTATGAAGTGTCAAAACAGGTGAAATTTCAGAGGCTGGGTTAGTTTCTGCATCTCTTTAACACTGTAATTTCCTGAACTTATGTTCCAGAAAGCTGTCCTTTTTGAAGCTCCAAAGGAGGAGACAGTCTAAGGTTCAAGGACTGAGATGTGTTAATTTAGATATTTATGTGGGAATATGACTGGTAGGATGAAACCAAAGATCTCTTTAGAACCCAATGACTGCTTTCACTAGGTCTTCACTGATGAGCATAGTAGCAGAGAGCCATGTTAGTATAGATTTCTCATTTCCACTCACTGTTGAATAAATGACATATCGCTAGAAGTGTCATACACTGACACTATATGAGGGCTGTGTCCTATTTTGAGTTTGGAAATCAGACAAAGAATGACTTTGGACTAACATGCCCAGTTACTGAAAAACGAATCTGGGAGTTGGGCTGAGATTCCCAGGTTTAAGTAG
>NW_011101880.1:0-1640 GCF_000146605.3 Meleagris gallopavo | reverse complement strand
CAGGAGATCATCAGTGTAGTGATACAGGTTACATCATCAGGTTTTCTCCAATCAGCCAGGTCACGCGCCACTGGATTGTGACAATACGTTGGTGAATGCACGTACCCCTGTGGCAGGACCTGAAAGGTCCACTGCCTGCCTCCCCACGTAAACGCAAACTGATCTTGCGATTCCTCAGCAATTGGGATACTGAAGAACGCATTTGCTAAATCTAGGACACAGTGACAGGTTTTTATCTCCCTACTCAATGTGTCCAATAGGGAGGCAATATGGGGTACGGCCGCATGAATAGGTGGCGTGACCTTATTTAATTCCCTGTAATCCGCTGTTATTCTCCACGTGCCATCCGACTTTCGCACTGGCCATATGGGGGAATTATATGGGCTGTGGGCAGGTCTTATAACGCCCACTTTTTCTAATTCCTGCACTGTTTTTGATATTTCGTCCTGCCCACCCGGGAGTCCATACTGTCTCACATCAGTAATCCGGCGTGGTTTCGGCAGGCAAATGTTTCGCATGGCCTCTTAATATTGCCTGCACTGCCCGGATACTGATACATCTCTGTCCAAGTCTGAACTAGAGCCAGAACCCATAGAATATCTAAGCCCAAAATGTATTCCTGGACTGGGGCAATAGATACCTTATACTCCCGGGATGGGAGATGCCCAACCCCCAGCGTCAACCACGTCTGGGTTACAGGAATAGTCTGTCCCCCAAAACCACCAATCATCACTCTGTCTCCATGAAATTTGTTCGGATCTCCGTAAATAATTGATGTTTCTGCTCCAGTATCAACTAGTGCCATAACTCTCTGGACATTTTTCCGGGACCAGTATATCGTTAACTCTACATAGGGCCTCCGGTCCCGTCTGGAGGCCCTAGGGGGGACTGACATCCCTGGTCACGCCATGAACTGGGCCAAAGTCAAGTCTTTTGCTTCAGGTGGTTCAGGCATTGTAGCCCGAGGCACCTGAAGGGGCTTTTTTTTTCTGGTGGGAAAGATGAAATCCTCTAAATTCCATGTCGTCATTGGTACTGTTCCTGTAACTCTTACCCTTGGCTTCTTAGGGTAGTTCTGGAATCTCTGATTGTCCTTCAGCTGTCACCTCAGCTGAAGGAGGATGTGATTGGGCTGGCGGTTGATCTTAGCAAATTGGACCCCAGCCCGAATAAGGTCATTAAACATTTGTTTCCGTGAGGCCCCGACTGAGAGTTCCGCACAGGTGGCCTCTTGGTTTTAACTACTGGAGACTACTAGAAGAAGCACCTCTGCTTCTTCTACCACTCGGATATTGCGCTTCGGGCGCAGACGCTCCATCTCCCCCAGATCAGCTACTATCTGGGCAGCCTGTTGAACCACGGCTTCCGAGGTCACCAGAGGGTTTAATATAGAAACTAAGGTCTCATACAGGTGGGAAGGGGTCTGTTGTAAGATTAAATCTCGCACACCTGCCGAGAACTTGGTCATATCCGGGCTATCAAACGAGTCTTCGTATATCGCTTTTCTCATGCCTAATTCACGAATGTAATTCTGAAGGTCCTCCACGGAGGACCATAGTCCTGTGTTTAATGGAATGTCTGTTTTGTTTGGCCAGACCATACGGCATGGTGCCATTAACCAATCTATTATTGAATGGTTC
>NW_011101879.1:0-631 GCF_000146605.3 Meleagris gallopavo | reverse complement strand
GGCGTTATAAGACCTGCCCACAGCCCATATAATTCCCCCATATGGCCAGTGCGAAAGTCGGATGGCACGTGGAGAATAACAGCGGATTACAGGGAATTAAATAAGGTCACGCCACCTATTCATGCGGCCGTACCCCATATTGCCTCCCTATTGGACACATTGAGTAGGGAGATAAAAACCTATCATTGTGTCCTAGATTTAGCAAATGCGTTCTTCAGTATCCCAATTGCTGAGGAATCGCAAGATCAGTTTGCGTTTACGTGGGGAGGCAGGCAGTGGACCTTTCAGGTCCTGCCACAGGGGTACGTGCATTCACCAACGTATTGTCACAATCCAGTGGCGCGTGACCTGGCTGATTGGAGAAAACCTGATGATGTTAACCTGTATCACTACACTGATGATCTCCTGCTGACATCCGACTCACTGGAGGCAGTAGGACAGGCGGCGGATTCATTAACCACCTATTTACAACAGAGGGGATGGGCTATAAATCCCCCAAAGGTGCAAGGTCCGGGCCTGTCCGTAAAATTCCTGGGGGTGGCTAGGGAAGCAGGAGAAAGAGTTCTGTTTCTGGTGGGTATGGGTGCCTCTCACCACCTGTAGATGATTTTGCAACAGTAGTAGGAGCTGC
>NW_011101878.1:0-385 GCF_000146605.3 Meleagris gallopavo | reverse complement strand
TTGTATGCAGCTTCCTATGTTCAAGTTCTAGGCCATTACTCCTTGTCCTATTGCTGTATACTACCGAGGAGAACCTGGCCTCATCCATTTGCCTCCCTACCTCCCTTTAGTTATTTATAAACATTTATCATATCCCCTCTCAGTCTTCTTTTACCTAAGCTGAACAGATGTGGGTTACTCAGCCTTTCCTCATATGAGAGATGCTCTAAGCCATTTTATCATTTTTTGTGGCCCTATGCTGGACTCCTCCTAGGAGATCCCTGTCTTTTTGAACTGGGGAGCCCAGAACTGGACACAGTAGTCCAAATGTGGCCTCGCTAGGACAGAGTAGGGGGGAGGATCAACTCCCTCGACCTGCTGGCCATGCTCTTTTTTAATGCATCCC
>NW_011101877.1:0-414 GCF_000146605.3 Meleagris gallopavo | reverse complement strand
GATGCAAGATCATACAGTCTAATCTTAATGAAAATGTCAAAGTGAAGCTAAACAGTTATTTTCTTTGCATTTGCATCATGCCAACAAGACTCTGTGCAAACAGCGCTAGAGAAGAGCTAAAACTTGGGTTTCTTAAAAACTGGTCAGGGAGAATTTGGTTTGAATGTCAGTGGCTGAAAATTATCTGTGTTTTAACTGTTCTGGTCGCAAATGAAGTTATCTTACTTCTATTCCTATGTGGCTCTGTAACTAACAGAAAAAATCCTTACACCTTTTCCCATGTGATCTCCTGGCAAAAAGATGAGGCAACCTGCAAATATGTAATTAAACAAATGCCACACAGCAGGACATACTAATCATTTATCGGAGCTCTGGTTTAGTATCAAAACCAGAAGACAAAAGGACATTTGTGTA
>NW_011101876.1:0-530 GCF_000146605.3 Meleagris gallopavo | reverse complement strand
CTGAGAGCAGAAGTGCTGCAAAGCACGATGTTGCTATAGCACGCTACTCCAGATGTAACACCACACCGAATTCCTTGGCTGTGATTCTGACTTATTCAGTAATTACAAGCAACAAAGAAAACAGCCGTTTGCTAAGTGTATGTTCAAATACTGAGTCTGGATGAAAAGTAGCAGGCGAAAGTATAGAAGGCAAAAAGAAGTTTTAAATTCTTAAAAAGAGAAAAAAAAGGGGGGGAGTATGCATTTTTTAAAAAACAATGTGGATGGTTTGCCATTGTAAATATACACATATATTAAAAAAACTTATTAAAATGTAAGTGTGTGTCTGTGTTTTCTTCCATACAGATCTGTACTACCACTACTTATGGCTTAGAAGGCTTTGCAAAATATGTTGTAGTCAGACATAAACTGCGTAGTGAAGCCTATGCATATGTGAACTAAATTAAATAAGAATCATTTGGTTTAATAAAGATTGAAACCATAACAGAAAAACAGGGTATTTACAGCCCCAAATTAAGTCACCACGTTGT
>NW_011101875.1:0-308 GCF_000146605.3 Meleagris gallopavo | reverse complement strand
CTGTAACATCCTCTAGCAAGGACTTCCATAGCATAACCCCATTGTCTTCTCCTTTTTCTGTGAATAAACGAGACATTCTATAGGGATACCACTGCAGGACTCCTGCAGTCAATATTACAGGGTGTAATACTTCAGTGTAATTCGTTAGCACCAGGATGATGCTCTGAAGGCTTCATAAGGAGAAGACAATTGTGTAGGATAAGCACTAATTTAGTGAACTAAATTTCATTAGTTGAGCCTGACCTTCTTGGAAGTTCGTGAGTAGTATTCTGCTGTAGAGAGATACATTTGCAATGTTTATGTGAAAG
>NW_011101874.1:0-425 GCF_000146605.3 Meleagris gallopavo | reverse complement strand
GCTTGGAAAATTCTTCAGTGCCAAGCATACGTATGTAGATGACATGCATCATCCCGTTGCTTCTGTTGCAGAAAAAGAATGTTGGATTGTTTGGTGTAGTTTGAGTACATGGCCAAGGGTAATATCATCTACTATTCATGTCCCTTGCAAGTTCCCAGCTGAGAGCTGCCAAGAAATAGTGAACTTTGGTTCAAATGCCCTTGGAACAATTGGGAAGCAAATAGAGTGCTTCATTACATTGGCTTTAGTTTCTTTGGCTGTCGGTTGGAAGACAACTGTTTCCTCTAACGCTAACTAGACTATAGCAGTTGTGAGCATGTCAGACAGTTTCAGCAGAACTAGAGTTGGCTGAACTCTTTTGTTAGACTTCGAAACCGCACTGGGAAATGTAAGCAAACTATAACAACCAGTGAACTGAATTGGCT
>NW_011101873.1:0-605 GCF_000146605.3 Meleagris gallopavo | reverse complement strand
GATTTTTGACCCAATGTGTTTCTTGATTCCAAATCTGTATGGCTCCTAGCCACATCTGCAACGTTTCTTAATTATCTGGCATGTTTGCTTTTAGTAGGGATTGTGTGTTTTTAATGTGTATTGTATTGGATGCTCATGCAACAGGAAAGCAGCAGGAGGAAGTAGGAATAATGACAGAGCAGAAAATAAAGCAACATAGTATTTAGCAATTCGATTTATAAACTACAGTTTTAAAGAAATTGACTGCCAGTCTCTGTAGAGTACTAACTGCATCGTGTATTACAGTTTGCTCGTAGTGACCTGCACAGAACTTCCTTGAAAGACAAACCAAAAGTGAGACCAGAGAAGCTTGTTTTAAAGCAAACACTGTGCTGAAAATGATGCTGCAGAAGTGGCAGCTTCTTTCACGTCATACCAAAAATGCTGTATCAGGGAAAGTGTGTTTTAAGAGTTTGGAGATCAGCTATACCAGTTGTTTGCTGCTGCTTTTTTGCTAAATTTGGTAGTTGTTGTCTCCAAGTGTACTAAGGTATGGTCTCTGCTGCATGTATTTTTAAACTTTTATCTCTTTTAACATCCTTGAGCCTGGCTATCTGGAGGTTACC
>NW_011101872.1:0-780 GCF_000146605.3 Meleagris gallopavo | reverse complement strand
ATGAGGCCAGGCTCTTCTCCATAATACAGCGATAGGACAAGGAGTAATGGCCTAACATTTAAACAAAGTTCCATTCTAACATACGGAAGAACTTCTTCACAGTAAAGGTCATGGAACACTGGAACACTGGTTGCCCCGAGAGGTTGTAGAATCTCCTGCTATGGAGATATTCAAGACCCATCTGGACATATACCTATGCAACCTATGGTAGGGTACCACCTTAAGGCAGGAGGTTGGACTTAATGATCTTTTGAGGTCCATTCCAACCCCTGCATTTCTGTGACTCTATGGTATTTAGCATCTACTAAAAAGGAAAACTTGGGTATCGCATTATTTTTCATTCTGCTTTTGAGGAATGTCATAACTTCACAAATCTGTTCAATCAAAATTGATGACTATTGGTATAAGCAAACTAATCTATGTTTTATATTTTAGCCCTTTGCTGATTGTTCAGCATAAGACAAGAAGAAATAATCTTTGAAGTTTAGGTTTTTGCAGTTACGAAAAGTTCATTACTCTGTGTATCTTCCTCCCATGAAGCAATTCAATAGGCAGTTTATGTATTATACCCTGCCATTTAGATTTTCAAGCATAATAGATATTTTTCAAGCTCTCATCTTCAATCTACCTTAATTACAATTTCAAAAACAGTTCTTGAACTGCTAAAGAAACTATTCAATTTTTGCACTGTCTTGATAAATAGTATGCTGATCTGCAACAGTTTCTCTCTCACAGATAACATCTCAAATTATCACTTAACTGTGATCAACTTCTACATAC
>NW_011101871.1:0-1106 GCF_000146605.3 Meleagris gallopavo | reverse complement strand
GCCACACACGCAGTGGGTAGACTTTTACTGAGGTTGGTATTGCAGTATGCAGTGTTTGTTTATGACAAAGGCAGCCATCATTTTAGAAAAAGGAAAACAAATACTATCTTCATTTTCTTCCTTGTTTTGCACTCCATGCATATCCAGAAGTTAGTGATGTGGTATCCAAAAGTGATTCATATGAATCATACCGAATTTGAAACCATAACACAGCGATTATAGTAACATTTTTATGTTCCTTAAAAGCGTAGCCAGATTTAAATTCATTTTTAAAAATTTAGAAACAGTAACATCTGTTACAGATATTATTTTAGCTTTGTGAGGTGAACTAGTACTCATTCAGCTGATGGGACATAGGATGGAGGCTTTCCCTGCAGAAATAAAAGGACAAATAGAACAAAATCTCATCCAGTGGAACTGAGCTGACAATGAAAGTTGAGGGCTGTGGTGACCCATTTGGATAAAACAAGGGGCTTCTTTGCCAGCTTCAAACACAGATTCTCTCATCCCTGAGAAGGACAGTTTTGCATTAGCTCTTCATCCAGACCCATTGGTAACCCTTGACCTCACTGTGTGAATTAAGGGCACAGTGTGAGCAGCCTCCACAGCACAGCATGAGTGAAGCATCACAGGTGGGATTTTGACTCATTCCTCCGACAGTGCAGATAAGCTCTGACTAGACGGTAGGAATTTCTCCATGAAAGGAAATTGCCAGGTGTTTTGGGGCCAATATGTCCAACTCTACCTCATTTCCTTACAACACTGAGGGAGGGGTCATGACTGTGTTCCAGTGGTTTGTGGGTGCCAGCAGATTCCTAGGGACTAAACAGGAGCTTAAAAAGCCTGGGGGCCACTCATGGTCATGCCAGAGATGTGACTAGTGCCAGTAGAGTGTTTGCTATGGGAGCACAGAGCTAGTTGTCTCCCCACTCAGCTCCTTAAGTTCAAGTGTATTGTATAAGTTTGATTGTGATAACTGTAGTTATAACTAAAAAACTCAGACATTGGTTCACTGGGGCAGAGTAATTATACTTGGAACTCAAATAAAATGGGATGGGAAAGGTATAAAAAACCTGGAACTAACAACGCTGAAAATATCCTTCAGT
>NW_011101870.1:0-2290 GCF_000146605.3 Meleagris gallopavo | reverse complement strand
ACAATATGACAAGAGCAGTAGTGAGGACCAGAATCTTCTTTTTCCCATGCTGTCCTACTCACACTTGACAGTATTTTGGAGAAGAAGAGGCGTTCAGCCAAGGAACAAAACTTAAAGGCAACCGTATCAGCCTCAAAGATTTATTTATATAATTAAGTCATCAGCATGATGGAAAAATACTCTCAATTGCCAAAGAGCAATGTTCCAAGAACGATGGGGGGAGGGGGAAGGTTAAAGTGAATGCTTGAAAGTTATATGTTACCAGGACCTGATTGTGAAGCTTCACAAAATACTGCCCATTGGTCTAGAGTAAATCATTTCCTTTAGGGGGTGCACTGGCTATCCAAGAGGAGAGGGAGAAGGTCTGGGAAATTTATTAGTTTATCCTCCCACTAGAGTAATTCTACCTTAGAAGCAGGCTCACTTGGCAACTATTTTGATGTCAAGTGGCATAACTAGACATGTTTATACAGCAGGGATAGAAAACACAGGAGGGTAGGAGTGAACAGAACCTTTTCAGACAAAGGGAGCAGCCTCCTGCTATAGCAGACATCCACATGATCCACAGTGTCCTTCAGGAGCTCCTGTTATTTTTGCACAGCTTGCCAAGGGAGTGAGTAGGGAAACAGAATCATAACTCCAGGCGTTTCATCCAGCTGCAGAAATTTCTGCTGCTGAGCTACCAGAGGTACAAAAAGAATCTTTAATCTCTTTATCAGCAAAGCCCCAAGAGGGCTTGAGTGGGGGCTTTGCAGTCTGTGGGGCTGGAACCACAGCCCAGTACCACCAGGCTGCCCCTGCAAGTTGGCTTTTCATCTGGTATAAATTGGCCTCCTTCTTCTGATCTGGCCCTGTGCTAAACATTTCTGCTGTACACCATTTGCTGTCATTTTAGATAGGACTAAACGGTTTTAAGAAGGATTTGGGAAGTAAGGCTTGCTTTAGACTACTTCTGGAAAACAGCTCATATTTGCTGTTCTTTCCCAGTGGGACTGCTTATGAACTTGAGAGACAAGAAGTCCAATGGCGGGAGCAATTTAGCAGAGATGAGGATATATTTGTGAGGCCTCTTAACTTTCCAGTAGGTTTAGTTGATTTTTAAGTAAGTGCTGCAAGATTCACCATCATCCTTTTAATGCTCATCTGATTGGCTTCATTTTTCTCTTAGAGAGGTACTTTGCTGCAGTATTTTGCTATTCCAAGATCTTACTGATTTCTCAGGCAAATTGCACCTCTAAATCACCCTTGGGACAGCCATATAGTCCTGTGCTCAGTTTTCTTTGCTCAAAGAAACACACAAAATTTCTCTCAAAACATACAAAAAATTTTCAGTTCTCAGTTCAGGCCAGACCTGTTGATCTCAGTTGGACAAGTTTATGATTTTCAAAGGGAAAAATGGCTGCTTCCTCAAAAGTGAACCCCCCCATGCAATTCATCCTTACGGGTTCCTCTTATGACCTGTTGAACTCTCAGCCTGAAGAATGGCACCAAGTGGAGCAAGTGTGATTTTGCTCTTGGATGATATCGTATAAAAATGTCAGCCAGCACTTGAATGTGGCAGTCCAGCTGAAAAGACACTTTGGTTTTGTTCCAGAGTGCAGAAAATAAATAACTAAAATTTCCCGTGAATTATCAGTGAGGTAGATCGTTGTTTTGCTTGAAAACCATAAGAATTGGCTTCAAAATTTGCTATTCTCATCCAGTCTCAGTTCTGATGATCTTCCCAGACACTGGTCTTATTTTATTTTTTTTATTTTGCTTTATATTCTCTCTGGCTCTAGCCAAAGTCATTACTTTCCCCTTTGTCATACTGAGACTCAATAGCATTGTAATTATTTCTGACATATGGTGTCATCTATCCACCTCTTCCTCCAATATGTGCAAATAAAAGAGGAATGCTGCTGCAGCCACTAGCCCACAGTTTCCATTAGTTAGTAGTGCGTGGGTCCATTCATGGAGTGGATGGACCTAAAGCTTGCATGTAGGCCAAGGTGCTATGCTTTTGAAGTCACATTTCAGCTCTCACAAAACTGGAAATTACAGCTCCAGTTAGTTCTCTGGTTTCTGTGGCAGGAGGCCAATGACTCTATCTGAGAGTTTTCCTTTACCTTCGTTAACCCCCAAATGTTGCTATATTCAAAACATCCACAGAGAGTGTATTTATCATTCATTTTCTGTTCATGTTGATGTGGGAAAACACGTGCAATCAATACTGAATCTCATTCAAAACAACTTAAAATGGTAATACATATTGGTCTAATCTAAAACTAATCATGATGATAAACGATGA
>NW_011101869.1:0-309 GCF_000146605.3 Meleagris gallopavo | reverse complement strand
CCTTTGTGGAACCATCCATTGTGGCACTGAGGGACATGGGTCAGTGAGCATGGTGGGATGGGTTGGGGTTGGACTTGTGGATCTGAGAGGTCTTTTCCAACTTTAAGGATTCCAGGATTCTGATATCTCATAATGATCTTTTCTTGGCAGTTTAAACTAGCTCTTTTATACCTCCTTCCTCCCATGGATAACAGTGGGGGGATCAGCAGTGCTAAGGCACTAATGAGGAATTTGGGTAGTCTGGGTAAGGCAGAACATGACCCAAACTTGACTAGTGTAATTTCTTTAAAGAAGCAAAATGGAAGGTTA
>NW_011101868.1:0-417 GCF_000146605.3 Meleagris gallopavo | reverse complement strand
TACAGTGAGTTGCTGTAACCTCGAGATTGCAGCGTTATATTCCAGAGTGTCCACCTCCACTTGATCTTCAAGGTATGAGGGGAATATGAGCATTTTGTGGTGTAGAGGACACGGTTACCTTTTTATAGTCTAAGCTGGTAATGGGTAGGAACACTACTGATTCATTCATATTTTAAGCAAAAGCAACACCCGTAATGGTATTCTGTGGAGTTTGGGACATAACATTGTCAGTGTGGTCCATAACTCAAACACCTTCAGTGATATGGAAGCAGTCATCATGATTCTGGATCTCAGAGTGATTCATTCTATTTCACAATGCACTGTTTGCCTAGCAGCCTATGCACCGAAGTGCTTATCCTCCATGAATTTAACATATCCCTCTTTGATGCCTTTTGTATTTTTGCTGTCTATATTTTA
>NW_011101867.1:0-518 GCF_000146605.3 Meleagris gallopavo | reverse complement strand
GATGAAGGATATTTCTGTTATGCATCTTCTGGTTTGTTTGGAAAATGGAGAGCTGTACCTGCTACTCTAAAATAGCTCTACTGAACATTCTGCAAGGAAGACAATTTGATTTCAGAGTCAGATTTTTGCATTAAGTTTTTTAGATACAGTGTCTTAATCTGCAAAACTGCAACTACTTAGACTTGCCATTCATTGCTTAGCTTTGGGCTAGTCTTCCGGTTCTGTATGTAAGGAGATTTGAGGAAGAATAAACAAATCTCTTTTTAAAACTCAAATTACCTTGACTTTCTGTTGCATGATGCTATTAATGTTAAGTAAAATATAATGCAAATGTTACTTATTATGATGTTACTTTCATACAGCAACAAACCCACTGTATGCTTGAACTACATCAAAGTTAATAAGTTAATTCTAAGACACGTAATCCTTAAAAGTAAAAATGGTATTTCATATCTGCACAGCAGATGCCATGTCCACCCATCCTCCTATAGGCCATTGACTTACAAAGCTTCTCTCCC
>NW_011101866.1:0-464 GCF_000146605.3 Meleagris gallopavo | reverse complement strand
TTTAGCTGAAGTTTGAGAAAAGGATAATCTTTTCCTCTTCAAAAAGTAGTAACATCAAATAATAATTCCAGTACATCAGAGTTTTTTTAGCAGCACACTTTGTAATATAACACTGTCATATCATTGTACTAGCCTTCCAGCCATCTGTAATGAGTCACATCCTCAGAACAGTGCAGACTTCACTCTTCATTGCTTCATACTGACCAGATTTTCCTGAAACACACTGTACTACCCAGAATATATATACGACATATAAAAATATTTTCCAATTTAAAAATGAATTTCACTTCATGTAGCACCTGTGACCGAGTGTATACTTAATATCCACCTTCCAAGAAAGGATCACAACACTGGTAGAAACCCTTCAGTGGGAACTTTTCCTAAGGTTATTTGTACCTATTCCAGAACAGTTTGTACTTTTAGAACTAAACATTGAGTGTTCCCTAATATTAATAATCCTTAAC